>NC_142765.1:21081121-21232712 GCF_054948205.1 Urtica dioica subsp. dioica
CGATTTTAGATTATATACATGAGATGGAAAAACTAGGATTCTTAGCTTTTGGAAAATGTATTTTTAAGTTTGCTATACAAATTGCCGTAATATCCTCGTACAAAGTATTTCTAAGTCATCTGTATGATATTTTAAATTCTATCTCAATTCATAAATTGTTAGAATTTTTGTACCATAATACATAATTTTTCTCTCTACCTTATATTTTTTTCTATCTAAGAATGAAACTCGTTCAAAAATGATATGTGCATTTTATTGGAATGTCGTTGGCCGTTGAAGTCCAATAGTAATTTGTCTTATTACGTTATATTTTTTCTCTTTGATTTTTTTTTAGAAAAAATATTATTCATATATATGCATATAAATACGTCACGAATTCCCATTTTTCGTGATAAATACGTCACGAATTCTCATAATTTTGTGGAAGAGAAGTCACGAAATCCGAGCGAATTACGTGAAATATGCTCTTTTTCGATCCTTTGATCTCGTTTGGTCCTCATAAACTTGCTTCTAAATTGTTAAATGAGTGTATTTGGGAGGACTAACAATCCTAATACATGTGTTATCAATAAAATCCACACATTAAAGAGAAGTTAGACGGAAAATCGACATAACGGACAACATGACGTTAAACATCATCACATATGTTCATATGTTTAGACTATTAACATTCTTTTCCCATTTGAAATGATGAAATAGTACAAATTAATGTATATCAACAATACTTCACAATACATTGTTACATAATTCTTCAAAATTGAAGACTTCGAGGCTTGAATCACGCATAGGAACGATTTCCTTATAGTATTTCGAGTACCCAAACGTGTCTTAAGGTTTTTGTACAAGAATACCGCAGGATACGACAAGCCTGGTTCGGACTGCACCAAGACAAAGTGAAAATCCGAAAATAAGCAAGAACTGTGTTTCTGGATTAGTGTTTCGGGAATTGAGAAAGTTGGTTCGAAAACTTGTGTTGATTACTGAATCCGAAGTCGGATTATATAAGCAATCGTACCTGTTCGCGAAGAGGTTCGACGAACAGACGCACTGTTTCGATCGAACTACGGTTATAGTCGCAAACGACACGACCGTTGGCCAAAGGATAGCTCGTTTCGAAGCGACGTGACCGTTAGTTAGAACGGTAACTAAAAATAACTACTAAATGAGGAGACGCGGCCGTTGGCGAGAATCGCCGCGAGAAGCTCGCGAATCGTGTCGTTTCGCCTGGAGGTCGATCTCGCCTGGAGGTCGATCTCGCCTGGAGGTCGAGCTCGCCCAGTCGAGCTGAAATGACTTCGTCACTTCGTCCAGTCGAGCTGAAATGACTTCGTCACTTCGTCCAGTCGACTTCGCCCAGTCGAGCTGAAATGACTTCGTCACTTCGTCCAGTCGACTTCACCCAGTCGAGCTGAAATGACTTCGTCACTTTCTCACTCACCTTAGTATTTTGTTCCATGTGGGACTCTTTCTCACACACAAACTCACTTTCTCAATCAACAACACACTATTTTGTCTTTTAGTGAACAAATTAAATTGAGCTGATTAAAACATCTATTTAATTTTACTCAATTTCCAACAATCCCCCACTTGTTCAGAAAAGTCAAAATAGAATCCAGAAAAGAAACAAAGAGTGTTAGTACAGATAAGTATCTTTCGATTTGAACTTATCCTTAGTATAAGCAACACAAGACTTTATCGGAAATTAGGTAGCCAGGCTTTGAACCTATTTTCCTTGTGATAAAATCGGTGTTACTCAACACACACCCTTTAGTGTTCTTCGCCTATATCACACGCTTAGCACCGTTAATGGCCATATGCTCATCCTGTTTCGAGAATTTTTCATGAGAGAAACTCCAGCTCTCACTTTGGAACGACACCATCCCGAAATTCACATAGGTGAAGTTCTTACAATATCTCTGTTACGTATAGATACTTGTCCTCAAGACTGAACTTCATTAAGAGTTAAGAAACTCAACCTCCCGATTGTAACAGTCAACATTATTATATAATGTTATGAATATCCAATTCAATGACTTGTTCGTACCCATTGAATCTATTGTTAGTCATTTCCTAACCTTAGGTTGGGTTGCTATCATTGTCAGATCGCTACTCAAAGAGTTTAAGACCCATACCTCTCGAGGTCGATCTCACCAAATCTCTTGCAAGAGGTTTAGTGAACGGATCAGCAATATTAAAGCTTGATCTTACATATGTGAGCGAAATGATTCCATCTTTGATCAATTTCCTCACATAGTCATGTCTCAGACTAATATGTCTAGACTTTCCATTATACACTTCAGTGTATGCTCTCGCTAAAGTTGATTGACTATCACAATGTATCGACACGGTTGATATATTGTCTTTAGCCAATGGAACTTCTAAAAGAAGATCCCTCAACCATTCAGCCTCTTGACCTGCGGAAGCAAGAGCCACGAACTCTGATTCCATGGTCGAATGAGTGATACAAGTTTGTTTCTTTGATTTCCAAGAAACCGCCCCACCGGCAAGTGTAAACACCCATCCTGTCGTAGATTTGTTATCTCCGACACTCGATATCCAACTTGCGTCAGTATATCCTTCTAGTACGGCAGGAAACTGACCGTATTGAAGTCCAAGATTTTTGGTTTTCAAAATAAATCCAAAAATTCTCCCAATGGCCTTCCAATGCTCGGCACTTGGATTGCTAGTAAATCTACTCATTTTACTAACGGCGAATGCTATGTCTGATCGAGTACATTGCATCAAGTACATAAGACAACCAACCGTACTAGCATATTCCAATTGAGCCAGAGCCCTTCCATCATTCTTTTCAAGTTAGTTTTACACTTGGATCAAATGAGGTGTTCACTTCTTTGAAATTTAAATGTTTGAACTTATCAAGCACTTTTTCAACATAGTGTGATTGACTAAGTTCATAACCCCCACTGGTTCTACGAACCTTGATACCCAAAATAGTATCAACTTGTCCAAGATCTTTCATTTTGAAAGTGGAAGATAGAAACCTCTTCGTTTCTAATATTCCTTTCATCTCATTGGGAATGATCAACATATCATCAACATAGAGACATAGGAAGATCACAAGGTTACCACGCACCTTTGTGTACAAACATTTGTCACAAACGTTAGGAACAAATCCATTCGAAAGTATGACTGAGTCAAACTTTTGATGCCATTGTTTGGGTGCTTGTTTTAATCCATATAAGGATTTAACAAGTTTGCAAACCTTTTGTTCATTGCCCGGAAGCACATAACCTTCCGGCTGCTCCATGTAAATCTCCTCATCGAGATCTCCATTTAAAAATGTCGTCTTGACATCCATTTGATGAACATTGAGGTTATACAAAGAAGCTAAGGCAAACAACACTCTAATTGTTGTTGTCCTTGCTACCGGTGCATATGTGTCAAAGTAATCAATTCCTTCTCGTTGTCAAAATCCTTTGGCTACTAATCTCGCCTTGTAAGTGTTAAGAGTGCCATCACTATGATACTTCTTTCGGAACACCCACTTACACCCAATAGGTCTCGACCCTTTGGGTAGATCGAAAATCTCCCAAGTGTGGTTTGACATAATAGAATCCATTTCATCTTGGATAGCATCCTTCCAAAAGGCAGAGTCTCGAGAAGCCACAGCTTCATTATAAGTCTTAGGATCATCTTCAATAAGAAGAATAATAGGAATTTTCCGAGCAAAACTCTCTCTATTTCCTTCTATTAGGTAAAAAGAAATAGGACGAGAATCTATTTCCTTAGTCTTACGGACTCTTTTGCTTCTCCGAAGTTCGGGTTGTTCTACAACTACCCTAGAAGAACTTTCTTCTCGAGGCATCGAGCTTGCCTGGAGGTCGAGCTCGCCTGGGGTCGAGCTCACCTGGGGTCGAGCTCGTCTGGAGGTCGAACCTGCCTGGAGGTCGAACCTGCCTGGAGGTCGAGCTCGCCTGAGGTTCGAGTTCGCCTTAAGGTCGAGCCTTCCTGCTGGTCGAGCTCGCCTAGTCGAGGTTCTTCATTAGTGGAATTTTGAGATTCTTTTCCATTCGAGTTAAGATTCTCAAAGAATTCCACATCTCGGGATTCTACTATGACATTAGACTCTAAGTTTAGAAGTCTATATGCCTTGCTATTCGTAGCATAGCCAATAAAAGCACTTCGTATCCCTCGAGGACCCAACTTGGTCCTTTTAGGATCCATGTTTTTGTAGTAGGCTAGACATCCCCACACTTTGAAGTACCCAATATTAGGCTTTCGCCCTTTCCATACCTCGTACGGAGATATTTGTGTTTTCTTTAAAGGAATACAGTTTAAAATATGACATGCGGAAAGTAAAGCTTCACCCCACAAACTAAAATGTAATTCAGAATGCATTAACATGGCATTTATCATCTCTTGAAGTATCCTATTTTTACGTTCGGCTAAACCGTTTTGTTGTGGTGTTCTAGGTGCGGAACATTCATGAACAATGCCATTTTCTTCACAAAAGCATTAAAATCACTAGGAAAATATTCACCGCCCCTATCACTTCTAAGGACTTTAATATTAATTCCTAATTGATTTTCTACTTCAGCCTTATACACCTTAAAAACATTAAAAGCATCATCTTTATGTTTCAAAAGATACACATATGTAAATCTAGAGCAATCATCAATAAAGGTAATAAAATACCTATTTCCCCCACGGGTTAACATGGCATTAAATTCACATATATCAGAGTGTATAAGATCTAACACCTTAGAATTTCTCTCTACACTATAAAACGGTTTCTTTATCATTTTAGATTTCACACATATTTCACATTTATCTAATTTATCAGAATTGCACGAAATTAAACCACATTTAATTAATTTTTTCATAGTGCTAAAACCAATATGTGCTAATCTACTATGCCATAAAGAAACGGAATCAACCATATAAGCAGAAGGAGAAATTTCATTAATAGCATTGTCAATGATACAAAGTTTGACCATCCCTTCACTGGAATAGCCTTTGCCAACAAGTACACCATTACGGGTCAAGATAAGCTTGCCCGACTCATACACAGATTTGATCCCCGGTTTGCCTAGGAGATCGCCACTAACTAGGTTCCTACACATATCCGGAACATGGAGAACATTGGTCAAAGTGACCGTCTTCCCGGAGGTGAAGTTGAGATCCACGTTCCCGAAGCCGACAACTTGAGAGCGATGCTCGTTTCCCATCTGAACCACTTGTCCATCGTTGACTTCAGAATAGGTTTTGAAGGCAGCCCTATCATAGGCGACGTGAACGGTAGCACAAGTGTCGTACCACCACCCTTGAACCTTGCCTTTGACCGCCATGAGTTCGCTCAACATAGCGACTATGTTAGTATCGGTCATAGTGGCGTCGACCTCTTTCACATCCGTCTTGCGGTGTCGACAATCTCGAGCATAGTGACCGGGTTTGCCACACACATAGCAGCCCCCTTTGGACCCCTTGGACCCGGGCTTGTTACCGGACTTGGATTTACCTGAATGCTTGAATTTCTTCGAGTCCTTTTTGGAACCCGAAATTCCTTCCTTGTCATTCCACTTCCTCTTGCCTTTAGCGCTCACCGCATTGGCCTTGGAAGTACCGGCATCCGTCGTCTTCTCTCTCATCTTCGATTCCTCCTCGATTCGAAGATGTTTCTGGATTTGCTCCAAAGAGAAGTCCTCGGTATTGTGAAGAAGTTTCTTTCGATAGCCTTTCCACGAATTGGGCAACTTCGCAATAATTGCACCAACTTGGAAAGACTCCGGAATATCTATCTTCACAGCCCTCAATTTGTTGTCTATAACTTGCAATTCATGAACTTGAGCAAGTATAGGCTTGTCATCAAACATCTTGAAATCAAAGTAACTCGAGACAAGGAACTTTTTGGTACCTTCTTCTTCGGCCTTGAACTTGTACTCGAGAGCCTTCCATATCTCGACCGCCGATGGATTGTCGGTGTAGAGATCGTAGAGTCGGTCTGACAATGTGTTCAGAATGTGACCCCGGCACAGCAGCTCGTCCTCTTGACGCTTCTTCCGGTCCGCCTTGAGTTCGTCATCATCTTCGTCCGTCGGCTCTGGGATGGGCACCAACGTCGGATCGAGCACGTAGAAGATCTTCATGGCGGTGAGGAAGAAACGCATCTTGTCTTGCCAGCGAGTAAAGTTAGTGCCTTCGAAGCGATCTAACTTGACGAAGTCCTAGCTCATCACTTTCAGACTTGAAACAGACGCCTCAGTAGCCATAACACAAGATACTATAAGATTGTTAGATAATTCTTCGAAATTGAAGACTTCGAGGCTTGAATCACGCATAGGAACGCTTTCCTTATAGTATTTCGAGTACCCCAAAGTATCTTAAGGTTTTTGTACAAGAATACCGCAGGATACGACAAGCCTGGTTCGGACTGCACCAAGACAGAGTGAAAATCCGAAAATAAGGAAGAACTGTGTTTTTGGATTAGTGTTTCGGGAATTGAGAAAGTTGGTTCGAAAACCTGTGTTGATTACTGAATCCGAAGTCGGATTATATAAGCAATCGTACTCGTTCGCGAAGAGGTTCGACGAACAGACGCACTGTTTCGATCGAACTACGGTTATAGTCGCAAACGACACGACCGTTGGCCAAAGGATAGCTCGTTTCGAAGCGACGTGACCGTTAGTTAGAACAGTAACTAAAAATAACTACTAAATGAGGAGACGCGGCCGTTGGCGAGAATCGCCGCGAGAAGCTCGCGAATCGTGTCGTTTCGCCTGGAGGTCGATCTCGCCTGGAGGTCGATCTCGCCTGGAGGTCGAGCTCGCCCAGTCGAGCTGAAATGACTTCGTCACTTCGTCCAGTCGAGCTGAAATGACTTCGTCACTTCGTCCAGTCGACTTCGCCCAGTCGAGCTGAAATGACTTCGTCACTTCGTCCAGTCGACTTCGCCCAGTCGAGCTGAAATGACTTCGTCACTTCGTCCAGTCGACTTCGCCCAGTCGAGCTGAAATGACTTCGTCACTTTCTCACTCACCTTAGTATTTTGTTCCATGTGGGACTCTTTCTCACACACAAACTCACTTTCTCAATCAACAACACACTATTTTGTCTTTTAGTGAACAAATTAAATTGAGCTGATTAAAACATCTATTTAATTTTTCTCAATTTCCAACATACATGACACATTGTTTCATCATGATCTTCTAAGTAAGTAGAGTTTGACTTACCGTGTATTTTTTCAATTTTTTTTATTTTTAAATTTATAACAACCATTGGTCCCTTAAGACGTATTTAATGAAATAAAAGAGAGATTTCTCATTAAATTTCATCAAAGTATCCAATTTCGTGACTAAAATGTCATGAAAACGTACTGTTTCGTGACTTGAAGAGTTTGTTTCGTGATAGATACGTCACGAAACCCCAATTTTTCGTGACAGGATAGTCACGAAATCTCCATTTTTCGTGACAGGAAAATCACGAAATCCTCATTTTTTGTGACATAGAAGCAAGGAAAAAAATACCGTTTTCGTTGCCGTTTCGAACCTCCTGATTTACGGAAAATCGTCATGCCGATGGAAAACCCAACGAAAAAATTGTGAAAAAGGGCAAGTGAAATGCCGTTTTCAAATGCCGTTTTCCATGGAAAACCGACAAGCCGACGGAAAACCGAACGGTAATAATGTGGTAAAATATATTAAAAAGATAATACATAATTATATACATGTATCTTTTGAATTTTTAAACTTGAAAAATATATTATATATAATATCTATAGATTTAGTACGTATTTATACGTATTGATAATTTATTTTTTGTTGAAAGTAATATGTATAATAATGTTTTGGGTTTAATACCCATATTTTGTTTTTTATTATTACTCAATTTTTTATAATTCCTGAGTCTCAACTACCATAAATTATTTTTGAACTCATAATTCTCTTGAAATTTAAATTTTATTAGCATTAAAACCATATTTCATGTCTTAACTCTGAATGATCATGGCCTGGGGAGCCCAAAACTATTAATGACATTCATTTCCCATAAACCATTTATAGCAAATAAAAAATGTATACAAAGCCACGTCATATTTGGTGTTTTTTTTTTTTTGCAGAGCCAGAACATACACACACACTCTCTCTCTCTCTCTCTCTCTCTCTCTCTCTCTCTCTCTCTCTCTCGCACCTCCATTGTCGTTCTCTCTCTCTCACACTACAAGAAAACGGGGTATCAGAGACTAGAGTATTCGAGACTAATTTATTAGTCTGTGATAGTGGGCATCAAAGACTGATCATGCTGTCTCTGATGCTATTGGAGACTGATTTTTATGCGTATACTATTCGAGACTAATATTTAGTCACAAATATATATTTCTCCGGTCATAATTTTAGGAGAGACTAATTGTCGGTCACAGATGTATTCCCTCCAAAATGAAAAATGGCGTAAATTGTAGGAGACCAATTTTTAGTCTCTGATAATTGGCATTCGGGACTGATTTGGTTGTCTCTGATAGTATTCGGGACTGATTTGGTTGCGTATACTATTCGACACTAATAATTAGTCACGGATATATTCCCTCCAAAAATGTAAAAATGACGCAAATTCGTAGAGACTAATTTTTTGTCTCTGATTGCGGGCATTCGAGACAAATTTGGTTGTCTCGAATAGTATTCGGGACCGATAGTATTTGAGACTAATTTTCGATCACGGATGTATTCCCTTCAAAGTGAAAAATGGAGCAAATCGTAGGAGACAATTTTTTAGTCTTGGCATCCGGGACTGAGTTGGTTGTATCTGATAGTAATCGGGATTTGATTTGGTTGCATATACTATTCGAGACTAATAATTAGTCACATATATATTTTCCTCCAAAAATGTAAAAATGACGCAAATTTGTTGAGATTACTTATTTGACCAGTTGTACTTCAATTAACTTATTAATAAATTAGTGTATACAATATTATAAAGCATACCAATCAGACTCGGCTCACCTTTAAGGAGAGTAAAGCTTTTGCTTTAGGCCCAGAAAAATGAAGAAGGCCCACAAAATCTTCATCACAAGTCTAGTCACCTTCGAATTGGTTGCGCTAGGATTAGAACTTTCGGTGGTCGAATTTGGGTATGTTTTCAACTTCGATTTTGGGGGTTTCTAAAAAAAACTTATTAATAAACAATGTTATTATACAACTGATATTAACCATGTTATTTTTCAATTTATTCGGTAAAACAATGGACTTGTGCGTTCAATTGAGATGCTATATTATAATATCTCAATATTATAGTCTACAATAATATTATAGCAAAACCAATATTAATTAGTTTCTAAGTTAACGATATAAAGTATCTCAATATTATAATATCTTTCAAAACTATATACTAGGCGTAATCCCACGTTTTCGGTGATCCCACGTTTTCCTTCCTTCTCGATCGCGTTGCTCAACTTCTACCCTATTCGCACTCTGCAATTCCCATTCTTCTCTCGCTTTCTCTCCCAACTCGCCGTCTCTTCCTCGCTTTCTCTCTCAACTTTCCGTCTCTCCCTCACTTTATCTCTCAACTCGCCTTCTCTCCCTCTTCTTGGTGTGCTCTGGTTTTGCTCATCCGTGGAAAAGGTTAGAATTTCTTTGCAATCCTTGTGTTTTGGTTAGTCGAATTTCTGTGTTTTGGTTAGAGATTCAGGGTTTTTTTTGCTCGTTTGGTTAGTTGAATTTCTCTTTTGCCTACGCCGCTCATTACTTAAATTACGGTGATATGAATACATGCCCTTGCGCTTGATCTGGACATTAATAACGATTTGATGTTCCTGATGAAAGAGTGGTTGTTTTTCGCACTCTAAGTGTTTGTAAATTTGTTTCTTATATAATGTACGGTGCTTTGGGAGAGATTAAAGGAAAAAGATCTGGGAATAAAGAGAGAAAAAATTTCCTGTTGAAATTCATCGAAGCTTCATCTCAGTCTCGAACAATGGCACAGGTCATGGTGACTCGCTCGATCCAGAGCTCGTTCGCTTGTCCTACCTCTTCGACTTTCGCCGGAGATTTAGTCTCGCCGACAGATCCCTTCTTCACTCAGCCCGGTTTTTTTTTCTTTTCGTTCGATACTCGCCGACAGATCTGGAAAAATGGAAGCTATTTATACTGTTGTGTTAACGAAAAACGACGAAAACGTTCGACCGAAACGGCATGTCGTTTCCCGGCATTTCGAACGACATAAAACGGAGAAACGACACATATGGTTGTCGTCGGCCGTTGACCCACCGGAAACGAATTTTCCGGCGAAAATCCAGGAAATTCGCCAGCATTTAAACCATTGCATAGAAGTCACGAATTCCCATATATACGTGTCAATTACATGAAACATGCTCGAAACATGCTCTCTTTCGTTCATTTGATCTCGTTTGGTCCTCATAAACTTGCTTCTAGACTGTTAAATTAGTTGATTTGGAGGACTAACAACGCTAATACATGAGTTATCAATCAATTTCCACATTAAGGATAAGTTAGAGGGGAAAACGACATGTCGGACGACATGACGTTAAACCTCATTAACCTATGTTCATATGTTTAGACTACTTGACATTCTTTTTCCATTTGAAATGATGAAATTGTACAAATTAATGTGTGTCAACAACACTTCACAATACATGACTCATTATTTCCTCATAATCTTCTAGGTAAGTAAACCTCATTCACCTATGTTCATATGTTTAGACTATTAACATTATTTTCCCATTTGAAATGATAAAATTGTAAAAATTAATGTGTGTCAACAACACTTCACAATACATGACACATTATTTACACATTATATTTTTATTTTCCACATTATATTTATGTGTGTACATTATTATTTTCATGGAATTAAATCAAACAAATTTCATAAAATAAAAATAAATATGTGTCTAATTTATTAATTATTTATGTGTGTACATTATTATTTTCATGGAAGTCAAATAAAACTAATTTCATAAAAATAAAAAAATGTGTCTAATTTATTAATTATTTATGTGTGTACTTTATTATTTTCATGGAAGTTAAATCAAACTAATTTTATAAAAATAAAAAAATGTGTCTATTTTATTAATTATTTATGTGTACTTTATTATAACATATAAGGACAAAGAATAGAGAGAGAGAGAGAGAGAGAGAGAGAGAGAGAGAGAGAGGTAGGTGAGAGTGGGGTTCATGAGACATTGACATTTACAAAAGAGAAAATGGCGGCACAAATGCTCAAAGTTATCGGATTTTTACACTTATGTATCCAAACTATTTTTTTCGCGGCATAAGTACCCAAAGTCACTTCTCGGTTACTCTGTTGGTGTTTTGGACGTTAAATATAGATGGACTTATAAATGAACGGCTGTGACTGATTTGGTTAAATAAATTAATTTTGAAATGAAAAAAAATAAAAAATAAAAGCCCTAAATCCCTAAATTCTCCTAAACCCTAAACCCATGGATGAAGCACTACCGCGGGTCGAGGAAGCACCACAGCGGGTCGAGGAAGTTGTGTCGCAGGAGCACCACCGCGGGTCGAGGAAGCACCACCGCGGGTCGAGGAAGCTGCGTAGCAGGTCGAGGAAGCATCAGCGCGGGTGGAGGCAGCAGCGTCGCGGGCCGAGGAAGCACCACCGCAGGTCGAGGAAGCACGGTGGAAGAAGGAAATGGCGGATATAAGGTTTTATTTTTCAATTTGTTATAATTTACTCTCATTTATTAACTCAGACATTGAAGGATTAAGACACGTGGCTCGCCGTTTACATTTAACGTCCAAAACACCAACAGTGTAACCGAGAAGTGACTTTGGACACTTATGCCGCGAAAAAAAAAAAAAAAAAAAAAAAAAAAAGTTTGGGTACATAAGTGTAAAAACCCGATAACTTTGGGCACTTGTGCCGCCATTTCCTCTTTACAAAAAGTAAATAAATAAGGATATAATGGTAATTACATAAATGAAAAAAGTGTCAGAAGTCCTATTTGTGACCTTTAAAAAAAATCATTTGCATTTTTTTTATTCCTAGTTTTGGAAAACTCCCCAGCATTAATGACACAAGTTTTGATAAAATCCTAACCCAAATATTATAAAGTTCAGGTCATACATATTTCCATCGTCTCTCGTTACTTTTTGACACTCTTAATTGCGAAAAAGAAACTCGGAGTCAACTCCTAGAACGCACTCGGTACAGGTTAAATAAATCGGAAACGGGATTATTATTAATGAAAGTTGCACAAGTCAAAAGTACATTTTATTTCTTTCTTCTTCTGATCAACACACAAGCATGAATAATTATAGCATTTAGCAATGGATATGGATATAGATATGCAGTGAATTTAAGAGTTCACTGGGATGAAAAGTATTGGAACATTTTCAATAAAAATGACTGACACAAGAAGAAAATTGTATATTCATTCATTTATCAGCTTACTACATTGACATGGACAAATTGTGAGGTATTGGCTCGAATAGAATGAGAGATTAATTGACGGATGATAATTTATAGCATTGAGGCAGGTACATGAGTTCTCAGAGGCTCATTGATAATTTATAGCATTGAGGCAGGTACATGAGTTCTCAGAGGCTCATAGGTATAGTGGGGATTATACCTGTGCTAGGTACCACATCTTGGTATCTTTTAATCAAGGATTGAAATCTCATATCTTGCGATCGTACCACAGTTTGAATTTTGAAATATCTCATCTCATACCGTGATATTCCGCAGTATTTAATGAACGTTCGGGATATCTCGTACCGTGTAATAAATCGCATTCCGCATTGTATACCGCAAAAAACAGGGTATTCCGCGAGATATTTGAACAACTTTTTAATTAGAATTTAGGACACACAAAGATAAATTTAAAAATTCAGTTTTCAATTTTTCACACTTAGAATTTTAAATGGAATACAAAATTACAAGCCAACACACCTATAATAGAGAGTTCTTACACAAAACCATACTAAAATCTAAAAAGAAAACAAACAAAGACACACATAATAAAGAGTTTTCATACAAAACCACACATAACAAAAACACACCCTCTCATCTCCTCCCTTCTTTGTACTACGGAAACCACTTACAGCGAGTTATTATCAAAACAATATGGCTCTAGTTATGCAAAAGATGGTGAGATGAGACAGATCTCATACATGAGCAGAAAATCCCAACTCTTCTAACTTGGTATGTTTCGACATAATAATGAAGCTAGTCGATTTTTCTCCTACGTATATGAGATATTAACTTCAGCTTGAGGTGAAGCGCGCTTGAAGCTGCATACCTCCGTCACTATATCAAGCCTTTTTTGTTTGTCATCAATGTTGCAAACCTCGACGGCCACTCTCTCGAGAGTAGGTGCATTCGAGAGTAGGAATTTGATTAAATCCATTTCAGTTTTGAGCCCATAGAAGGAATTTATTTCGACACGCCTCAGCCGTCCGAATGGAAAAAACAAACTATCAGGTTCCCCAAAATAGGCACTTGAATTCTGGTCAGTATAATAGTGGCACTGCACATGTTTTTAAGAAGGAAAAATTAGTTTTCATTATAGAAATCGACAATTAGCACTGACCATTTGTGGTATCAAGAAAAAAAAAAGACTCACGTTGCAAACTAATTCTTGAAGATTAGGGGCACTTTTTAATAAGCAATATAATGCTTTAGCGAGGCTGATGTCGATCGTCAAAGAATAGAGGTTCAGGCATGGTTGTGGAAGTTTTCTTGGCATGTCACCATTACACAGATACTAGAGCCCCGGGGATTTAACACAAGAAAAAATTTAGACACGCTACAATACCATTGTAGTAATGAAAAAAAACAATCCACTCAAAAGGAAAAAAGCTTGAACAGCTAAATTAGTAGTTATTTTATACCTCTGTCGTATCACCTTGAATAGTAAGCCGTCGAATATTGGGTATCCCAGCCATTAGCTTCCCAAAATTGCTATGCTCGCAAATATGGTGAGCACTAATGACAAGGACTGACAGATTCGAACATTGTAGATTGATATCATACAACCTCCCTTCTAGGTGAAAGAAGTGTAGATTTGGTGCATCGATATTGAGTTGGTCCAAATACAACTCCCTCAAAGTCAGCCTACTGAGTACGTCAGAGCCAGAAATAAGGCATTCAAGCACATCTTGGGCCACTGATACATCCACGAGATCGAGCGTCTTCAAATGTTTGAATCCCTTGAATGTCGATGGCGGTCTCGGATAACAACAATTGGATAAAACCAAACGTGTTAAGTTTTGGCAAGAAAACATGCAAGATGGCATCTGGTAGGTTTCCATGTTCCATTTTTCGAGTGAAAAATCTTGCAGTGAGTGTTTTGATACATGGCGAATCCATTTATCTATCTCACAACGCGGGAGACTTTGCACGCACGACAGCTCAAACTTATGTATCGGACCCGAATGAAGGATGAGCACACGATCGATATCTCTGATAAGCTTATCAACCATTTCGTTGCCATTCCCATCGACGGAGATTGGGAATGACAGTCTATTAAACACCAGACTCGGAACTGTTTCCCATTTGTACCTCCACTTGGTCGACAACACACTTGTTTTCACTGCATCCTTGATCAGAACAAACGACAGAATTTTATCCATAACATGACCCGGTAGACCGCTGATTCTATCTTCTTTAGTCTCCATCTCAGAGGAAGTCTAGACTATTTTCTTGCACTCTAAATATTCAATGACAAACAAAGTTAAACAGAGTTACAGAAACATTAATCACAAACAAAGGCATGAAAAAGCGCACTTATTAGTCTCTATTGGGTAATGAGCACATATTGATTACACTAATTCCTTACAAATACATCAAATCTCGGTCTTTCAACTCAATTCCTAGTTTCTTAAGAAAAGAAAACCAGTATATGAGCCGGCGAAATGGAACAATAAACATCAAACTATTTAACTGTGATTCAAGGTCGCTCTAATCCCAGGAACCAGTCAGAGTTAAACGACATAGACGAAACATTGGACGATGCTGTTGAATATTTTTTTATTACTTGACAATCCCAGGACATCATACTAAAAATGCACTTGAAGAAAATATTCGACCAATAATATGCATGTAATTTATCTCGAAACCCATAAGAAACCCCAATATAGAAAGAATGTTCAAGAGTAATAAGTTTTTACTCCCATATTATTAACAAAAAGTTTTTAAAATAATAAGCAGAGAAAGAACCAGAAACCGGCAGAGAATCACAACCTTATTTTATTTTGATTGTAAACATTAGCAGTAACAAAGCGTATAAAAACCTATACAACAAAAAATAAAGAAAATGTCGAAGAAATTACACACCTTAGTTACAGGAATGACATTCTTGCCTTTGCATGAATCGCCTTTGCTCTTGTCCAATAGCTCTAAGAATACAAATAGCACTTTGAAAAAGCCCTTTCACACTGTTCAAATCACATACAATGTCACGGTTGGCGAGTAAAAAACAAAAATTTAAAATTCAATCTTGATTATCGCAACCCATAACAATCTTTACTTCATTGGAAGGAAACAAAACAGAGGATACTTTTTGCCTTTTTGGTTAGTGATGAGCTAATTCAAAGGTTATCTTTTGGTCCTTATGTGTAGACTAATAAATAAAAACTAACCAGAGTACAAACACAAAGCAATAATGTTAAACCAGTGATGAAAGCTCAAAGAAGAAGAAGGAAGAAGAGCCAGCGAGAACCGAATAAGAAAATTTGGGCGAACGGTGGATTTCTAATCCGTGAGCGAGTAGGTTTCTCAAGATGTAAGGGCACGTTTGGTAGCAAAAATGAAAAAGAATGATAATAGGAATGGCAATAGAATATACATTCTTTTTCTTTGTTTGTTTTATGCACTTTTAAAAAGTTGTAAAAAGAATGGAATTAATTTCTAAATTTACGTAATTACCCTCGTCCCTATCAAAAACTCAAATCGTCATTTTAGCATAAGCCCCCATTAAAATGGGGTTTGATAAGATTTGTCCTATAAGTAAAAATAACAAAACAAATAAAATAAAATTCATCACTTTATCTGAAACCCACCATCACCATCGGTAGTTCAACCGCTCCGACAAAGTCCCCAACCAACAAAAAATCAAAAAAGAGTTTTTTCTTGCAGAGGTTGAAGGAGGCCATGGAGATTCAAAATAGGTCGTTTAGTGTCTCACGGTTGTGTCGAGGACGAGAGGGGCGGCCGCGCAGACACAGGCGAGGCGGTGGCGGCGGCGACTCAAGTTTCGCCGGAAACCTTATTGCTATTGTGCGATTTTCATCCAGACATGATGTTTCTTTTTTTTCTTTTTTTGTAATATATTAAATATTTTTAAAATAATTGAAGGATAGTTTTGGTAAGATAAATGTTTAAAGAGTGGAATGCCATTACCGGTACCGTACCGGGACTCAGATTGTGATGGGTTCCCGGGAGATGCCCTTGATTTACCGGGGTATCCAGTGAAACTGAGGGTAAACAGTGCCGGTGAACTTACCGTTACCGATATGGTTTACCGGCAAATACCGGACTTATCGAGAGGGTATCTAGTGAACAAAAAAATTTATATAATGCCATACATATTACATACCATAGGCTAAAAAAGAAAATAGTTTACAATATCATTATTACATGCCATAGGCTAAAAATGACTACTCCGGTGATATCCCTCGACTAACGGTCATACAATAATCGTACCAACTCAAAAAATGAGCGTATGCAATTTGGTACGTCTTCAAATGGTAGTCGTATTCCCATTGCGTCATATCAATTATAATATATATATATATATATATATATATATATATATATATATATACATACATCTTTATTTTAAATGTTCTAAAGAGGATTTACTAAGAAATGAGTATACGTATAAATATTTCGAGAAAAAAAGAGTATATATTATATTCGATATTATAGTTAGAGAATGATAATTAAAAACAAAAATGACAGCAAAAAAAGAGTAGTGGGAGAGTGGGACTGGGGCCCACAGGTCACAATTACAAAGAGAAATTTCATTAATTGGGCTTAATAAGCCATTAAATATCAAGATTAGACCCTAATGTTTAAAAATATCTAAATATGGACTTTTGACCCAAAATCGGACAAAAAAACCTCTGATTCAAAAAAACCATAGTTTTCTCTCATTTTCAAATGATTTTCATCACAATTCTTTTTCATGTTCGAATTGGTTGCGCTAGGATTAGAATTTTCGGTGGTCGAGCTCACCGCTGAGCTCGTGGGGTTCGGGGCAACGCACCAATTTTTTTTTTTTTTAGGAATTTGGGTATGTGTTCAGTTTCGATTTTGAAGGTTTCACATTGTATTTTATCGTACGGCATCGTATCGCATCGTACAGCATCGTACGACATCGTACAACATCGTATGTGTTCAGTTTCGATTTTGAGGGTTTCACATTGTATTTCATCGTACGGCATCGTATCGCATCGTACAGCATCGTACGACATCGTACATTATAATGTGTATGAATTTTATCGTACATTATAATGTACGATATCGTACGATGTCGTACGATGCTGTACGATGTCGTACGATGCGATACGATGCCGTACGATGAGATACAATGTGAAACCCTCAAAATCGAAACTGAACACATACGATGTTGTACGATGTCGTACGATGCTGTACGATGCGATACGATGCCGTACGATGAAATACAATGTGAAATCCTCATAATCGAAACTGAACACATACGATATCGTACGACGTCGTACGATGCTGTACGATGTCGTACGATGTGATACGATGTTGTACGATGAAATACAATGTGAAACCTTCAAAATCGAAACTGAACACATACCCAAATTCCTAAAAAAAAAAAAATTGGTGCGTTGCCCCGAACCCCACGAGCTCAGCGGTGAGCTCGACCACCGAAAATTCTAATCCTAGCGCAACCAATTCGAACATGAAAAAGAATTGTGATGAAAATCATTTGAAAATGAGAGAAAAATATGGGTTTTTTGAATCAGGGGTATTTTTGTCCGATTTTGGGCCAAAAGTCCATATTCAGATATTTTTAAACATTATGATCTAATCTTGATATTTAATGGCTTATTAAGCCCAATTAATGAAATTTCTCATTACAAACATCTTCTTAAAACAATGCTTCTCTTCTTCTCTCCGAAAAAATCTTTCCTATTTTATTTTATATAATATAATATTTGACTCTCTCTCTCTCTCTCTCTCTCTCTCTCTCTCTCTCTCTCTCTCTCTCTCTCTCTCTCTCTCTCTCTCTCTCTCTCTCTTTCTTGCAGAAGACCAAGTACTATAAAAGAGAAATTTGTTTTAATATAATAACTTTTTGTCATTGAAGATGATTGATGTAATATATTTTTTATTCTCAAACTTCATCTTCTTCAACAGACTCTCCATCTCTCTCTATTGAACTAACATTGACTTCACGCCGGATTTTGACGGGGATCCCAGAGCTTACCGGGAATCTCGCCGAGAAGTAGTGAAGATCTGTCGTCTGCGTGCTGGGATCTGCGGGAACTCGGCGAGAAGCAGTGGTACGGCGTGAAGATCCTTGCTCGCGGGGACGGGAGAAACGGATCTCAAACTCGGCGTGAATGAAATTTTCACGGCCGAGATTCCATTTTATAACCCGGTTTTCAGTAAACTTTTAACTAGACCGGGCCGGATTTTGTGAATGGGGACGTAGACCGGAACTCGTCCGGTTCCCACCAATACTCAGGAAACCACACGGTTTTGTACTGAACCGTGCCGGGGAGCTCACTGAACCCGGCTCTCGGGCGGGAACCGTCCGGTTCCCCCAAGATTTTAAACCTTGATTGGAAGGAATGAAAATGAAGTAATGAAAGATTCTATATAGTACAATGATTACATCAACAAAAACAAAAAATGTCAGAGAGTTTGGAACTTTGGTGGTGAAATCCTCACCATCTCAATCAAAAACAATTATATTTTATTTACTTCATATTTTTCTATCATATTAAAATTAATTTAAAAAAAATAATAATAACACATATATCATATTATTTACTTCGTCTTTTTCTTTACTCTAATAAATTTTTTTGGATTTTATATTTGTTAAAATCACTTGAACCAATGTAAAATAAAAGAAAATCTGTAAAACAATGTATTTTTGAAAGAAAATAATGTATTATTAGAATAAGAATGAAAATTGAGGTATTATCAGAATATTGTTTTTGATAGGTAGTTAGGGTAATTTTGAGACTTGAAACACGTATTAAATAGGAGATAAATTGTAAAAGGAGGGATTCTTGGAATAATTGGATATTATTGAGTACAAATTACATTTAAGGTATTACCCAATATTCTATTTAAACAAAGACATCTTGAGTAATGTGGTTTTTTTTTTCTTCAAATTTTGCGCTTGGAAAGAGGCCTTGACTCTAAACTTGTTAAGTCAATATATTAAACGTTCATACCGTTACATGCCCGGCCAGTTATAAAATTTAAACCGATTTACAATAGACCAATTAAATTGATTTAAATCGTTTGGATCGTTTTAAACCGTTTAAAAGTGTACTCTGATTAAGTCATACATGTCACTCCCTTCAGGATATATATACAAGAATTGCTCAATTTTAAAATGGTTTTATAAATTATGATTCGGACTAGTTTAATTATGCTCAAACAACCATCTGGAGCAATTTAATTATTATTACCGTACGTTATCCAATCTAATATACTTAACAGAATAGCCAAGAGGAGTGAAAGTCTTTTTTTTTTTTTTTTTTAGTGAAAGTCTTTTTTTTAGTGAAAGTCTTTACAAGTGCATGCATGTTGCGTTGGATGTGCAAATGTGGTTACATGCCACATCAAGAATTAGGATGTTGTTGTGAGGAGCAGTCCAATAGAAAATAGAAAATAGAAAATGCGGTATGCAAAGTTATTAAGACCATCGCGACGAAAAGTTAAAAATGACTTGAAATTTTACGCTCTGACGGAAAAAATCCAACGTGTAAAAAAAATTTAACGATGGTCTTAATAACCGTTGTGGAAACGTACCACAACGGAGGATTTCACAACGGAAAATAACCGTCGTGGAAAGTTTAGACGACGATAAAAAAAACCGTCATAGAATCCAGTTTTTGAACTAGTGTTTCCACTCTCGGTTCTAGCTCACGTCGGTCGTGTTGCGCCACCCACCCTGATTAACAAAATATATTACATGAATATGGGACTTAGTAAATAATATGTTATTCATTTCGGTGATCTTTAAAAAATTATAATATATACATATATATATATATATATATATATATATTATGTTACAAAATTAAAACTTCTCCATTCTGATTTATTTATATATATTAACAAAACATATAAATTATTTATAACCATTTACAATCTTTGGGGTTCTTGAAATTTTGGGGCACTGCTCAAAAGCAGATTCAGGTTTTCGGTGTATTGTGTGCTCCGAAAGCAAATATTGACTAAAAAAACGACGAAGGTGTTAGGCCGTCTTTTTCTTATGGTAAAAACGACGCCTCAATTGCAAAAAACGACGTTACAATATAAAAGGGCAATTTAGTCAAAAGCTAAAAATACGCATGACTAAAAAACCAAAAAACAAGCGCCAACCAAGCATCAACCAAGCGCCAAGCGCCAACCAAGCATCAACCAAGCGCCAAGCGCCAACCAAGCATCAACCAAGCGCCAACCAAGCATCAACCAAGCGCAAAGCACCAAGCGCCAAGCGCCAACCAAGCATCAACCAAGCGCCAAGCACCGATTTTTTTTCCTATAAATAGTTCATTCATTCTCAACTCTGGGAGGACTCCGAACAGAGAATCCTTTGAACTCAAAATTCTCTCAACCCCAGAGACTCTCAACCCCAGAATTCTCTCAGCCAAATACTCTCCCAACTTCAAAATTATCCCGGATCATAGACAAAGACCGAGAGCCACCTCTCGGCGGGAGGAAGAAAAAACAAAAATCCAAGAATCCACTCACCTAGCAAACACGCTCGCCCTGAACTACGTCATGACCTGATCCTGCAAAGCGGGTACGTAGGCAGCTCACGAAGAGCACGGTCACGCCCCACAGGCGAGCTCAACCTCCAGGCAGGGGCGATCTCCAGGCGAGCTCGACCTCCAGCCGAGCTCGACCCCCCAGGCGAGCTCAACCTCTAGGCGAGCTCGACCCCCCAGGCGAGCTCAACTTCCAGGCAGGGGCGACCTCCAGGCGAGCTCGACCTCCAGGCAGGGGCGATCTCCAGGCGAGCTCGACCCCCCAGGCGAGCTCAACCTCCAGGCGAGCTCAACCTCCAGGCAGGGGCGATCTCCAGGCGAGCTCGACCTCCAGGCGAGCTCGACCTCCAGCCAGGGTCGACCTCCAAACCGAGCTCGACCCCCCAGGCGAACTCGACCCCCTAGGCGAGCTCGACCTCCAGGCAGGGGCTATCTCCAGCCGAGCTCGACCCCCCAGGCGAGCTCAACCTCCAGGCGAGCTCAACCTCCAGGCAGGGGCGATCTCCAGGCGAGCTCGACCCCCCCAGGCGAGCTCAACCTCCAGGCAGGGGCGACCTCCAGGCGAGCTCGACCCCCCTAGGCGAGCTTAACCTCCAGGCAGGGGCGACCTCCAGGCGAGCTCGACCCCCAAGCGAGCTCAACCTCCAGGCAGGGGCGACCTCCAGGCGAGCTCGACCCCCCCAGGCGAGCTCAACCTCCAGGCAGGCTCGACCTCCAGCCAGGGTCGACCTCCAAACCGAGCTCGACCCCCCACGCGAACTCGACCCCCTAGGCGAGCTCGACCTCCAGGCAGACTCGACCTCTAGGCCAGACTCGACCTCCAGGCGAACTCGACCCCCTAGGCGAGCTCGACCTCCAGGCAGGCTCGATCACCAGGTCAGGAATCAAAGACGAAGAACGCATTCCCGACGAAGAAGAAGACAAAGTATTATTTCCCTCTTTGCGATTCTAAGATCCTCTGAAGCTCTTGGACGCTTTGGGCTTTGTCCCGAACTTCCTTGAGCCCTTTGGACTCTCGAAAAGTAATTTGAGTCGATCCAATACTAGGCACGTGACTATTCCAGGCACATCACGTGTCCTCAAATGTTAAATCCAAAAAACGGCTTAACATTTTGGCGCTAGAAGGAGGGGATCTCGAGAACAACCACGAGCTCTCCACCGGCAAACTCACTTCGTCCACGGAAGACCACAAAACTCACGTACAACAAATGGCTAGCCACCTAGCTATCTCCGAGGGCGGCGCCCCTCCGGCGGGAAGCATCGCATTCAACACTCGGGCCCGAGCCCGCCAAGCCCAAGAGAACAACGCCCCCCGAGAGGAATCTCTCCCCGCACTCGTTCAAGGCGACCGAGACGCAAGAATGGAGCGAATCGAGACAAGTATCTCTCGTCTCGCCGGCGTTGTCGTGAGACTAGGAGGCCAAGACACCCTCATCAACGACGTCTTCGACGAGCAAGACATACCAGAGTATATCCCGTTGGGACCGGAAATTGAAGACTCGGAGCAAATCCCCGACGACAACCCCGAAGGCGAAGCACCCGAACCCCTTCAAGGAGAAAGCGATGGCGTCCCCGATCCGAGCATTCAGGACATCGGCCACAACCACCTCGAAGGAGCACGAGGAGTTCATGAACATCACCGACGCCGTCAGGCTAGCCGAGCGATGGTCGAGCCAAGGCCACGAAACCACCCGGCCGCCCCACAAAGCTCTCGCTCCTTCGTCAAGGCTAGAACGGATCAGTCGCGTCCGTCCACCTTCGATCGCCGAGGCCACGAAGAGGACATGGCGGCTAACGGCGATACTCGAAGGTTCGCGCCACCAAGACGCATCCATAACCCGAGACCCAGGACCCGGCATGACCAAGACCAAAGTCAACAGCTAAACGCTCGATGGGAGATTCCACGGAATCCCCACCCCCCAGCGAACCCCCGAGCGACAACGGGACGGATCCCGACCGATCCAACTCCACCACACATTGCGCCTCTCGACCAGGCGTCTAACGAGAGAGGACGCACGACAAGACTTGCCCCCGCGGTAACCCCCACTAACAATACGGACGTGATGACACTCTTCCAAAAGTTGAGGGACGAAGTGCAAGACATCAAAGCATCCACGGAGTCCGAGAAATGGGGTTTCGCAACGATGGAACCCCGAACGTATCGCAAAGAACTCTGTGCGACCTGAGATGAGGGGACTTGCGCCACCAAGTCCCCGACCGACCTCAAAACGTCCACGGAGTCCGAGAAATGGGGTTTCGCAACGTTGAAACCCCGAACGTATCGGAAAGAACTCCGTGCGACCCGAGATGAAGGGGCTTACGCCACCAAGTCCCCGACCGACCTCAAAGCGTCCACGGAGTCCGAGAAATGGAGTTTCGCAACGTTGAAACCCCGAACATATCGGAAATAACTCCGTGCGACCCGAGATGAGGGGGCTTGCGCCACCAAGTCCCCGACCGACATCAAAGCGTCCACGGAGTCCGAGAAATGGGGTTTCGCAACGTTGAAACCCCGAACGTATCGGAAAGAACTCCGTGCGACCCGAGATGAGGGGGCTTGCGCCACCAAGTCCCCGACCGACCTCAAAGCGTGCACGGAGTCCGAGAAATGGGGTTTCGCAACGTTGAAACCCCGAACGTATCGGAAAGAACTCCGTGCGACCCGAGATGAGGGGGCTTGCGCCACCAAGTCCCCGACCGACCTCAAAGCGTCCACGGAGTCCGAGAAATGGGGTTTCGCAACGTTGAAACCCCGAACGTATCGGAAAGAACTCCGTGCGACCCGAGATGAGGGGCCTTGCGCCACCAAGTCCCCGACCGACCTCAAAGCGTCCACGGAGTCCGAGAAATGGGGTTTCGCAACGTTGAAACCCCGAACGTATCGGAAAGAACTCCGTGCGACCCGAGATGAGGGGGCTTGCGCCACCAAGTCCCCGACAGACCTCAAAGCGTCCACGGAGTACGATAAATGGGCTTTCGCAACGTTGGAACCCCGAACGTATCGCAAAGAACTCCGTGCGACCCGAGATTAGGGGGCTTGCGCCACCAAGTCCCCGACCAACCTCAAAGCGTCCACGGAGTCCGAGAAATGGGGTTTCGCAACGTTGAAACCCCGAACGTATCGGAAAGAACTCCGTGCGACCCGAGATGAGGGGACTTGCGCCACGAAGTCTCCGACCGACCTCAAAGCGTCCACGGAGTCCGAGAAATGGGGTTTCGCAACGTTGAAACCCCGAGCGTATCGGAAAGAACTCCGTGCGACCCGAGATGAGGGGGCTTGCGCCACCAAGTCCCCGATCGACCTTAAAGCGTCCACGGAGTCCGAGAAATGGGGTTTCGCAACGTTGAAACCCCGAACGTATCGGAAAGAACTCCGTGCGACCCGAGATGAGTGGGCTTGCACCACCTAGTCCCCGACCGACCTCAAAGCGTCCACGGAGTCCGAGAAATGGGGTTTCGTAACATTGAAACCCCGAACGTATCGGAAAGAACTCCGTGCGACCCGAGATGAGGGGGCTTGCGCCACCAAGTCCCCGACCGACCTCAAAGCGTCCACGGAGTCCGAGAAATGGGGTTTCGCAATGTTGAAACCCCGAACGTGTCGGAAAGAACTCCGTGCGACCCGAGATGAGGGGGCTTGCGCCACCAAGTCCCCGACCGACCTTAAAGCGTCCACGGAGTCCGAGAAATGGGGTTTCGCAACGTTGAAACCCCGAACGTATCGGAAAGAACTCCGTGCGACCCGAGATGAGGGGACTTGCGCCACCAAGTCCCCGACCGACCTCAAAGCGTCCATGGAGTTCGAGAAATGGGGTTTCGCAACGTTGAAACCCCGAACGTATCGGAAAGAACTCCGTGCGACCCGAGATGAGGGGACTTGCGCCACGAAGTCTCCGACCGACCTCAAAGCGTCCACGGAGTCCGAGAAATGGGGTTTCGCAACGTTAAAACCCCGAGCGTATCGGAAAGAACTCCGTGCGACCCGAGATGAGGGGGCTTGCGCCACCAAGTCCCCGATCGACCTTAAAGCGTCCACGGAGTCCGAGAAATGGGGTTTCGCAACGTTGAAACCCCGAACGTATCGGAAAGAACTCCGTGCGACCCGAGATGAGTGGGCTTGCACCACCTAGTCCCCGACCGACCTCAAAGCGTCCACGGAGTCCGAGAAATGGGGTTTCGTAACATTGAAACCCCGAACGTATCGGAAAGAACTCCGTGCGACCCGAGATGAGGGGGCTTGCGCCACCAAGTCCCCGACCGACCTCAAAGCGTCCACGGAGTCCGAGAAATGGGGTTTCGCAATGTTGAAACCCCGAACGTGTCGGAAAGAACTCCGTGCGACCCGAGATGAGGGGGCTTGCGCCACCAAGTCCCCGACCGACCTTAAAGCGTCCACGGAGTCCGAGAAATGGGGTTTCGCAACGTTGAAACCCCGAACGTATCGGAAAGAACTCCGTGCGACCCGAGATGAGGGGACTTGCGCCACCAAGTCCCCGACCGACCTCAAAGCGTCCATGGAGTTCGAGAAATGGGGTTTCGCAACGTTGAAACCCCGAACGTATCGCAAAGAACTCCGTGCGACCCGAGATGAGGGGACTTGCGCCACGAAGTCTCCGACCGACCTCAAAGCGTCCACGGAGTCCGAGAAATGGGGTTTCGCAACGTTGAAACCCCGAGCGTATCGGAAAGAACTCCGTGCGACCCGAGATGAGGGGGCTTGCGCCACCAAGTCCCCGATAGACCTTAAAGCGTCCACGGAGTCCGAGAAATGGGGTTTCGCAACGTTGAAACCCCGAACGTATCGGAAAGAACTCCGTGCGACCCGAGATGAGTGGGCTTGCACCACCTAGTCCCCGACCGACCTCAAAGCGTCCACGGAGTCCGAGAAATGGGGTTTCGTAACATTGAAACCCCGAACGTATCGGAAAGAACTCCGTGCGACCCGAGATGAGGGGGCTTGCGCCACCAAGTCCCCGACCGACCTCAAAGCGTCCACGGAGTCCGAGAAATGGGGTTTCGCAATGTTGAAACCCCGAACGTGTCGGAAAGAACTCCGTGCGACCCGAGATGAGGGGGCTTGCGCCACCAAGTCCCCGACCGACATCAAAGCGTCCACGGAGTCCGAGAAATGGGGTTTCGCAACGTTGAAACCCCGAACGTATCGGAAAGAACTCTGTGCGACCCGAGATGAGGGGACTTGCGCCACCAAGTCCCCGACCGACCTCAAAGCGTCCATGGAGTTCGAGAAATGGGGTTTCGCAACGTTGAAACCCCGAACGTATCGCAAAGAACTCCGTGCGACCCGAGATGAGGGGACTTGCGCCACGAAGTCTCCGACCGACCTCAAAGCGTCCACGGAGTCCGAGAAATGGGGTTTCGCAACGTTGAAACCCCGAGCGTATCGGAAAGAACTCCGTGCGACCCGAGATGAGGGGGCTTGCGCCACCAAGTCCCCGATAGATCTTAAAGCGTCCACGGAGTCCGAGAAATGAGGTTTCGCAACGTTGAAACCCCGAACGTATCGGAAAGAACTCCGTGCGACCCGAGATGAGGGGGCTTGCGCCACCAAGTCCCCATCCGACCTCAAAGCGTCCACGGAGTTCGAGAAATGGGGTTTCGCAACGTTGAAACCCCGAACGTATCGGAAAGAACTCCGTGCGACCCGAGATGAGGGGACTTGCGCCACCAAGTCCCCGACCGACCTCAAAGCGTCCATGGAGTTCGAGAAATGGGGTTTCGCAACGTTGAAACCCCGAACGTATCGCAAAGAACTCCGTGCGACCCGAGATGAGGGGGCTTGCGCCACCAAGTCCCCGACCGACCTCAAAGCGTCCATGGAGTCCGAGAAATGAGGTTTCGCAACGTTGAAACCCCGAACGTATCGGAAAGAACTCCGTGCGACCCGAGATGAGGGGGCTTGCGCCACCAAGTCCCCATCCGACCTCAAAGCGTCCACGGAGTTCGAGAAATGGGGTTTCGCAACGTTGAAACCCCGAACGTATCGCAAAGAACTCTGTGCGACCCGAGATGAGGGGGCTTGCGCCACCAAGTCCCCGACCGACTTCAAAGCGTCCACGGAGTCCGAGAAATGGGGTTTCACAACATTGAAACCCCGAACATACCTCAAAGAACTCCGTGCGACCCGAGATCAGGGGGCTTGCGCTACCAAGTCCCCAACCAACCTCAAAGCGTCCACGGAACCCCGAGCATATCTCAAAGAGTTCTGTGCGATCCGAGATGAGGGAGCTCACGCCATCGAGTCCCCGACCAACCTTAAAGCCTTTACAGGATCCGAGAAGAAAATGGACTCGCTACTCCGAGACCAGAAACACAACTCAAAAAATCCTGTGAAGCCCGAGATAAGGGGACTCAAACCATCGAGGACCCGACCCGCCTCAAAGTCGCCTCAAAGCACAAAAAAAGGAAAAAAAAGAATGAGAAGAAAAAGCCTTCATCGTTGAAACCTTCACCGAGCCACCACGAGCACGTGACCAACAAAGACCGCGTGTTCAAGGCCGGCGAGTCACCGACGAGTCAGAGAGCGACGAGCCACCGCGATTCTGTGACCGGCGAACCGGCGCGAGTCCGAGATCGGCGAGCCCCCGCGAAGATGTGGCCGAAGAGCCGGGCAAAGACCCGTGCCGACGAGCCGAGCGAAGACGTGGTCTGCAAGCACTGCGAAGGCTGATCCGGAAAGCCGAGCGAAGATCCGTGGTCGGTAAGCACCATGAAGACGTGGTCGGAGACCGCCGCAAAGACGTGGTCAGCGAGCACCGCGAAGACGTGGTCGGCAAGCACCCCGAAGACCGGTCCGAAGAGCCACGAGATGACGCCCCCGACAGACCACTCGGCGAGGCGAAGGGCCACGAGATGGCATCCCCGATGAACCACTCGGCGAGGCAAAGAGCAACGAGATAGCGTCCCCGACGGACCACTCGACGAGGCGACGAGCCACGAGATAGCGTCCCCGACGGACCACTCGGCGAGGCGACGAGCCACGAGATAGTGTCCCCGACGGACCACACGACGAGGCGACGAGCCACGAGACCGAGTCTCTGACGGACTCGTCATCGAGACAAGGAGAACCAAAACAAAGCTACCAAACTCATACAATATCACACAAAAGAAAGGAGAATGATAAAGCAAAACACAAAAGAAGAATAATCTACTTTCATTCTCTGTAGAGGAACAATTCTATAATCTCCTTGGAGGGTTTTTCATTGATAGATAATATTATTACTAGCATAGACCAACGGGTATATTTAGAATTCAAATCCATCACAGCAGCATATAAAACCAAAAGATAATTCCTAAACCAAATTATCTAGAATTTCAAGATGTCGCCCGGACCATTTACGAACATAAATCTCTGCTTCGGTTGATGCACGCTTGAAGCTCAACATCTTCTTAAACATATTAAAGCTTGAGTTGGGATCACCATTGGAGCATCGCCTACCAAGCTTGATAGTCATGCGCTGAAGAGCAGGTGATATCAAAAGCATGAATTTGATGAAATTCATTTCATGTTTCCCTCCATTGAAGTTATGGATTTTGACAAGTTGAAGATGGGTCAATGCCTGCTCCAAGCCATTGACGTCCCACTCCCACGAGCCTTCTTTCGATGGGAAAGACTGCATTTTTAAATTACGAAGATTTACAAACTAAAATATAGAAACAGGTTTTTGTCTAGAGTCTAGACGCTTAAAAGCGAATGAATTACCCATTTTATGTTTCTCCTTGGAATCCCAAAATAGGGATTATGACCGCCGGAATTGAAGAAACTCACGATGATTTGTAGTTCCTTGAGATTAGGGGCACTTCTTAGGAAGCAAAGCAATAACAAAACCTCCTTGGAATTGGCAAAGGAGATACCTATACTCAAGGAAGTGAGATTAATGCACGGGATCGGTAGCTCTCTCGGAATGTTGCCTGCAGAAATATACTAAAGAAGAAGAAGAAGAAAAACAAACGAATGTGTCATAATTAGCATAAAAATTTCGACCTTATATAAAGCATCTGCAGAACGATATTTAAATTTAATATTCATGTGAATAAGACCTATCGAGCTAGGCTCTTACGCACGTCCACAAAATCGCTTCCAAGGATAAGACGACAAATTTGGGTTATACCACCCATCAGCTTTATCAAGTCGCCATATTTGTCAGGATTTTCTCTTCGGAATCTCTCGCTGGAATAATCCGTGCTTATGTGAACTTCAGATAATTGGGAGGCACTTTCAAAACAAACATCGACAAATTGACCTTCGTTTCTAAAGAATAGAAGATTCGGTCCATGGATGTTGAGCTGATCGAGACCTTCAACGTCATTAATATACAATCTCTCGAGCACTGGAGAGCTAGAAATCAGTTCTTCAAGATCTCTTTGGGTCACTACTCCATTCTCTAGAGAAAGACTCTTTAAATTCTTGAAGCCCTTGAATTTCGAGGGCAGCGACAGAGAACAGTTCCACAAATCCAAATGTGTCAAGCCTTGACAAGAATACAAGCAAGATGGAATACTGTAATAGCAGTTCTCATAGACGGATCTCAAGATGTGACACACGAGCTCCTTGATAGAGTGTCTCGACAGGTAAAGAATCCATTTGTCCAACTCCACAAAAGGTGGTTCGTTCTCAAAGTAACACAACTCGAACTTGTGTACGGGCCCCAAATGCAGGAAGAGAGTGTGATTGATTAGTGGAAAAGATTCATCGTCGAAAGACAAGCTCGGAACTGATGCCCATATATACCTCCACTTGCTCGACAGCACGCTTGTCATTACCATGTCCTTAATCGGCAAGCGCGACAAGATTTCGTCTAAAACATTCCCTGGCAAGTCGCTAATTCTATCTTGTTCCATCACCTTGCGATCGGAGCGTGCCGATCTTGATTTCTGAATCATCAAAACATAACAAATAAATTGTATTTATATCGTAGTTCTTCTATGATATTTGTATCTGCCGAATGACAAGTAACAATTTCACGAACAGGATTTATCATATGATCACAAATTGGGATTCTTGACTGATAGTGAACTCTTGGTTTCTAATTAGTCCACGGTTTATAAATTCTATGCCAAAAAATTGTTCTTTCTTCGTTCTTCGATGATATGTTAGCTAATAATAATACGAAGACAAGAGGGATAATTTCAGTGGCAAGCACGACCAAATACCTTGTTTTGTGAAGAAATAAAAATAAAAAATAAAAAATAAAGTCTGCGAGGAAATAATGATGAATGCATATTTAATGGAAAACTAATCAAATACCTTGTTTTGTGAAGACATCGAAGCTCTATCCGCGAATTGGTATATCATATGAACACAGAAAGTTTACAGATTATTTTGTTTTAACAAGCAAGAAGTGAACAGAGAGAAACGATCCCAATTCCAAGGGCCGTTCTGTGTCCAAGAAGTGGGCTTGCTCGATGAGAGAAGTCTGCATTGGGAGTTGGGACCTATCTAGTGGAAATTGCCTTTTATTTTCTTTTTCTTTTTTCTTTTTTTTTTAATTAAATCCAAAGAATACCGTTCAAAAGTGTTTTTTTTTTTTTTTTTAGATGAAAAGTTCTTGCTCCAAATAATATGTTATTTCAAGTTGTAAAAAAATCATCTATCTTTCTTCATGTTTACGTAATTTTATTATAAATTTATTTGTTGGTTTGGCTTTCATTTAACTTTAAACTTTCTTACTCATTACATTGAGAAAATGGTCTTAGGTAGTAGTCTTTTTGATACTTTTGACCAAAATGTTGTGGTCATTGTTTTTGGACAAAAATACTACCTAACCATGTGAGAAAAGTCTTAAGTGCCCTTTGATTTTTTATTTTGTTCATTTCCATCAAACTTCCTCTCAGCTCTCTCTCTCTCCTCGTTCATTGTTTCAGAGCTCTCTCTCACTCCTCGTTCATTGTTTCAAAGCTCTCTCTTTCTCCTCTTTTTTCTTCTCTCGTTCATTTAATGTTAAAAAAAAGTTTGCTTTTTTTCTGTTTGTCATCGACAGTGGTTTGTCCGTCGTCGTCATCGCTGAAGAGGTAAACTTTATCTCTTCATGTTAGCGAACGAAATCTGGGAATTTATGGGTGGGTTTCGTTCGTGTTTGTTTTTTGGTATGAGTTTCGTTGTTGACGTACGGGTTTCGTGTTTCGTTCGTGTTTATTTCTAAGTTTCATGTTTATGGGTTTCATTCGTGTTTCTGGGTTTCATATTTATGGGTTCGTTCGTGTGTTTGGGTAAAAAATGGTTTTTTTTATTGTCGGAGCTGACATACAAGTCTACAATTTCATTTATTGTAGACATACAAGTCTACAATTTCATTTATTGTAGACTTCTATGTCTACAATAAATGAAGTTGTAGACTTCATGTTGGCGAACGAAATCTGAGAATTTATGGGTGGGTTTCGTTCGTGTTTGTTTTTTTGTATGAGTTTTGTTGTTGACGTACGGGTTTCGTGTTTCGTTCGTGTTTATTTATGGGTTTCATGTTTATGGGTTTCATTCGTGTTTTTGGTTTCATATTTATAGGTTCATTCGTGTGTTTGGGTAAAAAATGGTTTTTTTTGTATTGTCGGAGTTGACATACAAGTTTACAACGTCTGAAATTGTAGACATACAAGTCTACAACTTCATTTAGTGTAGACATAGAACTCTACAATAAATGAAATTGTAGACTTGTATGTCTACAATAAATGAAATTGTAGACTTGTATGTCAGCTCCGACAATACAAAAAAAAAACCATTTCAGAGTTCCTCCAATCCTTTCTCGGTCAATCTCTTGGTTCGGCGGTCTCCTCTGGCTCGGCGGATGTTCTCAGGCTCGTCGGAGCTTCGTCAAAAGCTTCTATGATGGCTTTTCCTTGTCTGGAGTCGGTGGAGCTCGCGTCTCTTTTGTCTCAGCCGAGTCACGCGGCGAAGAAAAGAGAGGCTTGAAGCTCGCGATTTTCCTCTTTCCGGTCGGAGTTCACGCGAAGAATGGCTCGGACTGGACTAAGCTCGGAGTCATGCGTCGGAGGCAGAGGACGGCTCGCGACAGAGCGGGTTTTGGCCGGACTTGCAGAAACTAGGCGGTGGTTATAGCGTCGATTTCACCAGAAAGTTAGGAGAGAGAGAGCGGGAATGTAGAGAGAGACTGGGGAGAATTTTATTTTTTTTATTATTAATTTATTAGTTTTCACGTGTGTGTGTGGTGTGGATATATTTACAAAAGGGAAAAATTGTACTTCCTCAGCTGACCAACTACTATTCTTGTCCAAAACATGGATTTCCATATTTTGGTCCAAATTATGAAAAGTGGTAGTACTTATGGCCATTTCCCCATTACATTTTCATTACAAGGAAAATAAATGTTTATAGTTCTTAAAGTAATTTAAAACACCCACTTTTTTATTTCACTTTTAAATTATAATTCCTCTGATTTTCTCATTCGAGTTTCACCTTTACACAACCCACTCACATAAACATCGAATACAAAAATGACATAAAGAAATATGTACTAGAGAAGAAGAGCACACAAACGACATACTTGATAAAGAACAATAAGATTCGTCGAAAGTGAAGGAAACTTGACGAAATTTGTTGTCAAAAAATTTAAAAGAAAAATACGTCAATGGTATCTGAAAAACACAATTTCCATGAAATTTCAACGAGAAAAACGACAAAATTAGAACCTTGAATTGAAAAGCCTCCTAAATCCTTAAAGTGTTTACTCATTGCATCATTCAACAACCTACTTGTATTTCATTCTTTAATATGGCTCTCACTTCTGTAATAAGTGTGTATCTCCACTTTGGAACCTTTAGAGCATCATGTGTAGGCTTCGACACTTCTTGCTGCTCGTTAATTAGGATGGAGACAAATGAGTTAAGTTTATATTATGACACAAAGTGAGCAACAAGATATTCTTGGTACGTAGTTTCTTGAGAGCGATTCATATATCCTTGTTGGTGTCACACGACGAAGGTGATCTGTCGTAAGTATGATGTAGACTCACTTTGAATTGCTAAAGTGGAACTACCTGGTTTTCGACATGCCTCGGATGTTGGCATTTGTAGGGAACAGTTACACCGCTCTTTTGATTGCACTAGTAGAAAAATGGTCTTTGATGGCGTTCAAAATCCGCCATTAAAAAGATTTTATGACGCTTTTTGAGCGCCATTGAAGCAGGCGTCACTAAAGAGATTTCATGGCGTTTGTATAAAAAACGCCATTAAAAAAGCCACGTGTACTGACACATCACGCATTTTATTCCACGCGGGCGCGAACTTTTTAATGGCGCTTGATTACTGAGCGCCATTAAAAGTCTTGTTTATTCTTTTTTATATAAGAATTAATGACATTTTTAGTCCCTGGACTATGTCGTGTGTAACAACTTGGTCCTTCGGCGAAAAAAGCTGTAGCATCGATACCTGGTGAATGTGAGAAAATCACGATTGATCCTTCTGTCAAATTTATCGTCTATTTAGACAGAAATGTGCTGACGTGGCTTGATCGACTAGGGTAGTTACCATTTTGCCCATGTTTTAATGGTTTCCTCTTCTTTTATAGAATATTCGCTCCGTGACAAACGTCCTCGTCTACTGCGAGTCTCTCTCTCTCTGTGTCTCTCTAAACTCTCTCTCTAGAACTGGTAGTGAAAACCAGTCTTCTTCTTCTTCTTCTTTGTGATCATCGAGATCGAAACCCTAACCTTAATTTTGAAGCTCTGAGAGGACTCGTTAATGGCGGACTCGGCGAAGCACGCCGTATCGGTGAGCGTCTCCGACTCCAAGAGCCTAATCCCCGCCTACAAGACTCGCCGGACGGTGGCGTTCCTCTATGGCTTCATGTTCGCATCTCTCCTCGTCACCGTCTTCTTCGCCTTTAGTCCGTCGTCCAACGCCGCCGCGCCGTGGCTCACCAACGTCTTCGCCAATGGCGGTTCTTCTGGTTACAGATCTCAAGTCTCTTCGATTGTTTCTTATCTTTTTCCGAACGGGAGTTCTTCCTCTTCTCCTTCTACTTCTTCCGGTTTAGGTTTCGTTCCCGGCTAATCGAATTCTTCTAGATCCGATACTCGTAGTTCAGGGAATTCCCAATCGAGTAAGAATCAGACGCAGAGCTTGAGCAGTTCCAGTGAGAGCAAAGCTTCAAAGTCGAATCAAACTGCGCAGTTGAAGCCAGAGAAACCAACGACGCGAAGTCGCTGTTGCCGAGAGAGAGAGGCCATTTACTCATAAAGGGATACTCTGTTTTTTATTTTAGTCTGTACAGTCTTTTTTTTTCGTCGGTCTGAGCGAAGATTAGATCCACCACCACACAGTTGTGGAGTCTTACTCTTATGTGCTGTTCTTTGTCTTATCAGTCACACATTTGGAAGACGAAGTCCTGGAATAGGTCCGAGATGGTGAAGAATTCCAGGACGAGATTCGTGCAGCCATGATGGTGAAGAATTCCAAGATGGTTAAGAATGTCGCCCAAGTGTTCGACAAAATGCAGTGAAGAAAATTCCCCTAGCTGCAAAGAAAATCAAGGGAACGAATTCCATCATATTTTCTTCATTTCACAATCATTTATGAGATTTGCTCTTCGGTTTTGCATACGTTTTTGCGTTTTATTTTCGCTGATCAACACTACTAAAAGTTCATTATTTTACATTCATGTACAAAAAGATTTTTTCTTATCTGGGTTACACGTACAGGGGCGAAACAATTAAAACAGGGGCAAAACCGTAACTCCTCTAATCGATCAAGCCACGTCAGCAAATTTCGTCTAAATAGACGATTAATTAGACAGAAGGACCAGAAGTGATTTTCTCACATTCATCATGTATCGATCCTGCAGTTTTTTTCGCCGAATGACCAACTTGTTACACACGACATAGTTCAGGGACTAAAAATGTCATTAATTCTTTATATAATTTCAAAATATTAAAATCACAAAACATTTGCAGGAACAATTTGACGCACGGAAACTGAAAGTAGCATAAAAAAAAAAAAAAAAAAATCCAAAATTACCTTCTTTTTCCTGCATTATTACGATATCAAATGAAAGAACTAGTCTCACCATAATTTTTTTTAAAATCACGACTTATAATATCAATATTACAATCAAACTTGCCTGAATATCAATATACTAAAATTGAAAGAAAAAAAAACACTTGAAATTCCTATCTTATCATGATTCCCATACACACATTGAAAGAGAAGACCACATATTTCTAAACACTGAACTGCCAAAGCACCTTTGCAAGAGAGTGGTTGAACTTGTTGTACTCTTCATCAGTCACTTCCTTGGGGCTCCGCAGCTAAACAGCTCGTAAGTTGTTTCGTTCAGTGTCTCTGTCTTTTATATCTTCTCAGAACCATCATCGTCTTTCTCAGCATCATCTTCCTCTTCCTCAGTAGAGCTCTTTTCAGCTATATGATTAATATAAAATCCAAGTAAACAGAGTATACAACACAGGCTAATAACTCATAAAACAAAACAGGCTTCATTAATCAATCCAACCAAAATATAAAAGAGTATATATACAAGGGTGTCTTCTTAAATGTGATAACAACCAGCCATTACAAACTGAAAATATATAATCAAAATGAATGTAATAATAATGGTGCAAGATAATCAAATCAATAAGAAGCATGGCAAAAATTAAGTTATAACTGATATAACTTATTATTCATTCATATTCCCATAACTGATTCTCCAGATTTTGCAATAGTACCCAAGTTCTTAATCAAATCATCCTTGGTCATACCAACATCCCAATCCCGTATAGAAAGGATTTTCTTCTCCTTAACTTAATCTGTGACTGGTTTGGTACACATTTATGTTAAATAACGTACCACAACAATCTAACCACCCAGTCAAGAGACTTCCTATCTATCACCTCTGATTCTCTGCAATACAAAACAAAATAAACTATATAAATGACTACAATCAGTAACATTGTATATGTGTGTACAATTTAAGAAGCGAGATTTAAACAAACTTCTTAACGACATCTGAGTCAGTGGAGTGATTGGTTGAAACCCCACCGATCTTCTCTTCAACCTTTGGTGGATCTATAAGCTCGCCTGAGTAAGCCACAGCATTCGCTTGGATTTTAGTACCTATATCACCATCCAAACAGATCCGAAAAATTACAGTAGCAACTCTATAAAAAAAATAATTAGAATATAGCTATTCCCGGAATCAAGACTCTGTTCAGGAGATTTGAGAAAGAAAAAAAATACCTAATCTCGAGAGGAACTGACGAAGATGGTTGTGAAAGGGCATGAAACGACGAACGCCGTCGAGGATGAGCCGCAAAGATCAAGCGACGTCTAGCATCGTCGATGCGAAGCGGCGGCGATGACTGGCAAGTGAAACCCACGGCGACAAAATAGAGATACATTACAAACCATTAACTTCCAAAAAAAAATGAGAAGAAAAAAACCCTAACCTTGGAAGGAATAGGTGAAGCCGATTGTGAATTATTACGAAACAAGAAACTCCGACCAAACCCACGGCCAGAAACATGAACGACGAGAGGCAAAATACAAACGGAATCGAGGACTGTGAGGATAGACGGCCAAACCACGGGGCGATGGGTTTGGAGGAGACGAATGCGCTGTGATTTTTGTTTAAGGACGAGAATGTTTGGGAAAAAGAACGAGGCCTTTTGGTTTATTTTTACTAAACCATTAATGGCGTTTCTTAGGAAAATGCCATTAAAACTTACGCCCAACAATTCTGACGTTTACATACGCAATTCTGTCATTGGGTATTATATATTCAATGGCGTTGAAAATTAAAACGCCATAAATATTTAATTATGACGGATAAAAATGAATGACATGGCACTTCCTTATTGGATTTTAACAATAAAAACGAGCTAGAATTTAGAAAGGTTGCTTTAATGGCGTTTTATCATGTGAACGCAATTAAAGAAGCGTCATGAAAGCCCATTTTTCTACTAGTGTTGGTCTTCCTTCTAACATGGACACACACTTCCTTGGCCGTAGTAGTATCAATTTTCGGTAGTGGATCAATTCAGGCAATCTCAAATCAAATTGTGTATGTGAAAACGCACTATTTTGAGGTATTGCTTCGATGGCTAAGCACTTGATAGTACATTCCCAAAACATGTCTTAATTAGATGTCTTCCCATGGAGAAGTTTCGGAGGAAAAAAAAAGTAATGTAATTTTTTCCACGGGTAGCATCAAAACATTTTTAACCTTTCTTTGTAGGTGAGTAACCTTAAAAAACACACTCAATGGACATGAGAAAATGCAGTGCACCCAATAACTCTAGGTGGTAAGGGACGAAAATGTTGGTTAATAAGGTAGGAGTGTGATGACTTTTGAAGACATTCTATTAGTTAAATAAGAGAAAGTTACAACAATACTTTCCCAACACCTAAAAGGGATGTTACTTTTAAGCATTAAGGCTCGAGTAAGTGAGGGTTTCTTACAAAAACTACTCCATTTTGTACGGGTTATCAGCTCAAAAACTATGGTGTACGAGGAAGGTGTCTAGAACTTGGTAAAAGAAGTATTAATAATAAAAAGAGATTTGTAAGTAATTAGGCCACTTTAAACATGTGATTTTGGATCTAGCCTATGTTTGACAATTTTTAGGGATATAGCCAAATGGCTTATGTGGCAATAATTAAGGTCTGATTTGCCCTTATTTATTAATAAATAAGTCACTTTCTCTCTTTTATTTTTTTTCAAATAATTTTTTTTGCATCAAAACTTCAAAAATTTGTATCTTTCTCATACGAACTCGAAATTGAGTGATTTCAGATCCTACAAATTCGTGCCGTCGAGATCTTCAAAAATAGACCTATTGTGTTGGATGAAAAATTATGTTTAATGCATCATAGTTACGTTTCCATTTATTTTTTTGATAATTTCAAAAATTTCCAGTTATTTCCATATTTAAGGTAGTAACATGATTTTTCTACATCTATGGTATTAAACATGATTTTTCATCAAACAAAATGGATCTATTTTTGAAGATCTCGGCGTCACGAATCCGTAGGATTTGGAATCACTCAATTTCGAGTTCATATGAGATAGATATGGTTTTTTGAAGTTTTTATGTAAAAAAAAAAAGTGTAGGAAAAAAGTAGGAGAGAGAAAGTGACGAATTTGTTAATAAATAAGTGTAAATCAGACATTAATTATTGCCACATAAATCTGTTGGCTATTTTCCTAAAAGTTGTGAAACACAAGCTAAAAACAAATTTCATAGTTTCATTTTGGCTATTTCGCTACGGTGCCAAATAAAAATAATAAGGGAGAAATTTCAACACAATACACACACAACTTAAAGAATCGACACTTAATTTCTGTAATATCTAATTCAAACAATTTTATGCAAAAATAAGCTCAATCTCAAATAACCCAAACAAAACACTCTCACCTCCATTTTTATTACATTTTGTCTCTATTTTAATTTTAAATATATAATAATAAAATTCATAATCCATTTTAAAAATGTCAAGTACCGTTTATATACAGTCAACATCAAAGTTTTTTTTTTTGTGTGTGTTATCGAAAGTATTGAACATTTTTTAAGAAAGTGTGTATTTTTGTCTTATTTCATCGTACAAACTTAGAAGAAATGAAAAAAAAAAGATCCGAAAGAATCATTGAACGACGCTCAACCACACTCAAGAAAAGGCCTACGACACAATGAGACACAACATTTTAAAGCACTTCACTGTATAATTTTTTTTTTTTTTTAAGTTTTTGTATTAAAATACAACAATAAAAATGACACGACAAATAATTATGGTTTCTTAAAAAAAAAAAAAAATTTAATACTCGTCAAAATTCATTAAAAAAAAAAAACTCAAAAACTTTAGAGTAAAATTAGACTTGAGAAAAACAAAAAAATACGAAATACGGAGATTGGGGTATTTTCGTCCAAACAGGAAATACAAGCTTAGTTTTGATAAAATAATGTATATAATTAGTTAAAAAAGCAAAACGCGTCGTTGCAGTTTGATTGATCTATTTTTATAATCTTCTATAAGATAATTTTGTGCGGACAATAAAGAATAACATAAATGTAAATTCTATAAAGAGTATTTTCGTCATTACACTGTAGAAAAAATAGTGAATTATTTTTAGGTGAATAGTTAACTCTATATATATATATATATATATATATATAAAAAATAAAGTTTAAGGAAAATGACACATATATACAATGTGTTTTAGTAAAATGTCGAGCTTAACATATGATTTTAAAAAATGTCGAGTTTAACATTCTGTTTAATTAAAATGACGAGATTATACCTTAAAATAGATAACAGTGCCAAAAAACTTCTTTTTGTTGACTTTTCATTGATGTTGACTTTAATATTTATATGTAAACCTCATTTTACCCTTATTCATTTGCAATTCGAACGCGGAAGGAAGCCATCTCGTGGGAGGTATGAATTTTGTTAATCAATTTCGATTTAGGGTTATTTTTTATTTCGAAATTGGGAATTCGACAGTTAGGGTACTAGTTTGTGGTTTGGTTCGGTTTCTTATATCATAGTCAACATCATTGAAAAATCAATAAAAAGTAGATTTGTGATGCTGCTATCTATTTTAGGATATAATTTTGTAATATTAAGTAAACAGAAGGTACAAACTCGACGTTTTTGAAAACCAAAAGTTAAACTCGACATTTTACTAAAACACATGGTATATATATGTTATTTTCCCAAAAGATTATATATATATATATATATATAAAGTGTATTGCAAAAACTCTAGTTCATTACACAGTAGACTTTGAGCAGTAAAGTAACATGATATTGTATCTAAAAACCAACATACGAGTAATAGGAACAAATGCCCATATAAAACTCTTTAATTAATAAGCATTAAAAGAGCCAAACCTCGCATTCTTAGGAAATCATTGATTCTAAAAATAAAAAATAAAAAATAAAAATTGGAAATTGGATGTGGACGATGCTACATTCATTCTGAATTATCAGCCACGAAGAGCAAGACAAGACAGTAAAAAAAAATTGTATTTGAGACTTGAATTATCGCAGATGCAGTGCGTGAAAAATAAAAAGTAGCATCTCTTCTTTTACACACACACACACAGAAAAAGGGAACCACAGAATAATTGAATAACGCTTCTGAACACAGAGAGCTTAACCCCAGAACGAAAATATGAGCATATATGCATGATATTCACAAAAATAGTTAAAAAAAACTTTAGCTTAAAATTTCCTCCAGTCGGTTACACAGACCACGACTACATTTAGTATTTTTTATTTTAAAAAAAAAAAAGAAAAAAGAAAAGAAAAGGATAACTCCTAAACCAGACTAAAATGCCTAACAAAGCAACTTTTCCTTGTATCTTTCACCAATATGGCTCAGACCATCCACGAACATCGATCTCTGCTTTGATTGATGCCCACTTGAAGCTCAACATCTTCTTTAACATCTCAAACTTGCTCGTCTCATAGTTAACCTCAGATCGGTCCTTGTCAAGCTCGACGGTCAGGCTCTCGAGATTAGGTGACGTCAAAAGCATGAATTTGATGAAATCCATTTCCTGTTCTGTTCCGGATATGTAATATATTTTGACAAATTGAAGCTGTGTGAACGTCCATTCCCAGCCATTAGCGTCCCAGACCCACATGTTGCTACTTGTTTCCGCGATGACGTCCTCCATGCTAGACTGCATCTGCAAATTATATAGTTTTATAAACAAAACACAAACAGGTTTTTGTCAATTCAAATCAAAAGCACATGAAAATTCCACTTTATGTTTATGCTAGTCATGACCATTGGGGATCGATGGATAATAACGCCTATATGTCGTTCCACGAGAAAAGGTGCACTTGATAAGAGAAACTCACTATGATTTGTAGTTCCTTGAGATTAGGGACACTTCTTAGGAAGCAAAGCAACACCGAAACCTCGTTGAAATCGCCAAAAAAGACACAAATACTCAACCAAGTGAGATTAATGCATGGTTCCGGTAACTCTGTTGGTACAAAGCCTGTTGCGATATACTAACGAAGAAGAAGAAAAAGAGGACGCACGTGTCATGAAGAGCATTTGTTATACGATAGTCAAACATATATATATATTTTTTAGAGCAGGAAAACTGATTGAGCTATGCCAGAGATTGACTGTGAGCTAGGCTCTTACGTACTTCTACGAGATGGCCTCCAAGTTCAAGATAACTAGTTTGGGTTATACCACCCATCAACTTTATCAAATCGCCATATTCGTCAGGAAATTCTTTTCGGAATCTCGCACTGTAGTCGATCATGCAAATGTAAACTTCACTCAGATGGGAGGCACTTTTAAACCAAACATCAACAAATTTTCCTTCCATGTTGAAGTATAGAAGATTCGGTCCATAGATGTTTAGCCGATCGAAACCTCTGACTTCAGTGATAGACAATCTCTCAAGCACGGGAGATCCAGAAATCAGCTGTTCAAGATCATTTTGGATCACTACCCCACCTTTGAGAACAAGACTCTTTAAATTACTAAAACCCTTGAATTTCAAGGGCGTCAAGAGAGAACAGTTCCGCAGATCCAAATGTGTCAAGCCTTGACACGAATATAAGCAAGATGGGACGCTGTAATAGTTGTGGAAATAGTCGGTGTCGCCGAAGGGTTTCATGATTTGAAATACGAGCTCCTTGATAGAGTGTCTCGACAGGTAAATAATCCATCTGTCCATCTCCGAAAAAGGTATTTCTTCGTCAAAGCAACGCAGCTCGAACTTGTGCACGGGCCCCAAACGAAGCAAGAGAATGTGATTGATTAGTGAGTTGCGATCATCTGCCGGAAAAGATTGATCATCGAAAGCCAAGCTCGAAACCGATGCCCATTTGTGCCTCCACTCGCTCGACAACAAGCTTGTCGTCACCATATCCTTAATCGGCAAGCGCGACAAGATTTCGTGTAAAACATTCTCTGGCAAGTCGCTAATTCTATCTTGTTCTATCACCTCGCGACCGGATTGCCCATATCTCGATTTCTGAATCATCAAATGGTAACAAATAAATTGTATTTCTATTGGAGTTCATTCATGTTCTTTGTATCTATCAAATAACAAATAATCATTACGGCAGTTACAAAGAGGATTTACCACTGAATACTAAAACACCAACCCGAAATAATGATCTCAAACATGTACATAGCCAATCTTAACACATGGTTTCTTCTAGCTTAGCACACCGTTTATTAATAATACAAGAGCGATGATTTAATTGGCAAATACGTCCACCCCCAAACTCCCAAAGAGAAAGCTCCCCATTGGGTTTTCATTATTCAAAAGTAGAAATAACGATGAATTCATATCCAAAGGGAAGGTGACAAAATACCTTTTTTTGGGTAGACATTGAAGCCAAGTTGCTTTTCGGGGATTTGTCTATCGTAAAGAGTAAGACGAGCTAAACAGAGTTACCTATTCGAGAACAGAGAGAGAGAGAGAGAGAGAGAGAGAGAGAGAGAGAGAGATATAGAGAGAAGAGAAAGGGGTTCCGTAGAGAAACAAGCCCAATTCGCTGAGATGGGCTTTCTGGAGATGGAATTATGTGGGCCGAAGATGCAAGGGATCCACAAGAGCAACGTCCTACTCCTAATTTTTTGGAATTGGACACAAATATAAGTAATTTCATTTTTTTTTATTAAAATAAAAATAAACTGTAGTACAAACCAAGCAGAAAGATGTCTGAAAAGGAGTTTGATTAAGTTTGATTATACAGACCAGATCTTAAAAAAAAAAAGAGCAGAACTAAGACGAGCCACCATCGTCCTTATCACCAGCATCATCCCGGGCACTGTCATTATTTCCTTCATCGTTCTCAGACTCCTCAGCATCTTCAGAATCAGCAGCATTAGCTTGGCCTGGCTGAGAGGAGGTAGTATCAATAGGAGGAGCAGAAAGATCTCGAACAAGGGCTTCACACTTAGACTTCTTGTTGGAGAGAGTCTCAATAGTCCTTTTGAGAACTTCAATCTCCTCAAGAAGTTCTTTCCGCACATTCCTCTGAACCTCAACAGTCATTGAACTCAAATTCAGTTTGCCCCCAGAGATGTCAGATGACGCGACAGAAGGTCTGACAAGGTCACAGCATGTTTCCCCTCAAACAGTTTGTGACTGAAGTTGAGAACACCAGGTCTTTTGCCCGCCACATCTGTACTTCGCAAAATACTCTTGTTTTACTTGAGCAGGATACCAGTGATGAGGGAAGGGAAACCTATGGGGAGCTTCACTGCAAACGACTTGGCATGTTTTGCCAAGTGATCAAGCACAAATTCACCAAAATCAAAGGAGGAACGGGTACCTATATGGTAGATTAGGCGTGCCAGATCCCTTGATACTCGACCCATGAGAAGAGGGGGCCCGGTTAGCGATGCCGATGCGATACAGAATGAAGTATTTGGCAGTGAGATCAGAGGATGGCAGCATTCCCTTGGATGGCCAGACTTTGGTTTCGTCACCTGTAATCTCTTGAGCAATGATGTCCAAAGAGGGTACACGATCAGCCGTAATGATTTTCCCTCGACCAAGTAACTCGTTGATAACACCAGGAGAGATCTCAAAACAGTGTCCTCTGAAGAAGACCTTTCTGAATTCTGCATCATCTGGAACATCGAAGAACGAGGAGAGGTTGACAATGAATTCCTTCACCAAGGCCGGGTAGTATTCCCCTATGCTGGTAACAGTCCTGAGAATCTCAGCATCGTGCAAGAGCTCTATGACAACATCGATCTTCAGAGCCTCAGCAGACAGTTCCTTTTCAGGAAAGATGGCTCTGTGATACACATACCTCCATTTCAAGACATCGTCTTCCTTATGGAACGAGACATTGTCCAGGGGAGCAGCAGGAATATTCTTTGGGAGCTTTTGCCCTCCTACAGATCTCTTGTTCCCTATTCCAAGAGAAATCACTAGTTCCTCTTCTTCAACATCAGGGACCTCGTCGATAGGAGACATAGGAGTCTCAGCAGACTTCTTTCCACGCTTCTTTATCATGCCCACTTTTTCTTTCTTTTTCTTCTTCTTCGCTGGGATGGGAGCAACAGGAGCACTTTCTTCCAACAGCTTTCTCTTTTTTCTTTCTCTTCTCCGACAGAAGAGTGGCAATACAGACGTCGTCATCTTTCTGGACTTTCTCTTTGAGAGAGGCAAGAATATCTTCCCCAGCATCCTGACCTTGATCAGTCTCATTCTCATGCCTCAGAGAAGAAGATGTTGGAACATCTTTCGAGGCATCTACACTTAATCCCAGAAAACCACCAATCGCATCAACGGGAGGAGGATCTTGTTCATCGAGGAGAGAGTTCAAAGTTTCACTGTCCCTAGGATTTTCATCAGAGGGAAAAGAGGTTTCAAGGTTACCTTTCACAACCTCGTGAGGGCTTTCAATGGGAGACCCACCGGTGAGAGTTTCTTCTTCGGGAGCAGCGTCATCCTTTCTTCTTTTTTTAGAAGAACTACTGGAGCTCACTTCTCTAGTAATGTTAGTGATCGAGAGAGAGACTTTCTTGAGCATGACATTTCTTGCGGCGGAGAGTGAGGGGTTCTCAGGAGGAATTGACGATCCAGTGATTGCACCTCCGGCCTGACCATCGGCGTGTTCATTGGATCGCAAACCTCGTACCCGGACACCGTGCTTGTTACTCTCCTGCCCAGGCTTCTTTGTCTTGACATTTTTCCCCCTCATTGTGGTTTTCTCTTTAGAAGGAATGGTTGTGTTGATGCCGCTTCTGGTACCAACCATTTTGAAGAGAATCTCAAGAAAACTGCCACACAAATAACCGTCGAGAGGGGTGAAAGCGCAAATTAGAGAAATAAGCTTAGTGCAACTGCTCCCTGCAGCGATGTATTTAGCCTCAGCTGTGGACAAGGAAATGCAGTTTTGCTTCTTGCTGAACCAGGAGATGAGATTGTTTCCAAGATAGAAACATCCACCAGAGGTACTTCTTCTATCAATCGTGCTACCTGCCCAGTCAGCATCACAGTATCCCACAAGCATAGAGGAGGTATCATAAGTATATAAAAGGCCAAAATCAGCAGTTTCTGAGATGTACCTATAATTTGCTTGGCTTGAGCCAGATGGCTAGCTTTGGGATTAGCTTGACATCGTGCACACACAACTACAGAGTAGGCTATGTCAGGTCGGCTGGCAGTGAGGTAGAGGAGACTATCAATGATACTCCTGTAGAGGCTTTGATCAACAGATTCACCATGCTCATCTTTAGTGAGTTTAAAATGAGTAGCGGCGGGGGTCCGCTTGTGAGAAGATTTTTCCAAGCCAAACTTATTTACTAAGTTTTTAGCATACTTACTTTGGGAGATAAATATACCATCATTCATTTGCCTTATCTGAAAGCCCAGAAAATAATTAAGTTCACCAACCATATGTTGGTAAATCAAGCGCGTATCAGACACGAACAATCACTCTGATACTACTCATTTGAGATGATTCTACCATATAACCATATTAATGCGGAAAAATAATTAATTACGCTGATCATAAGCTAATTAAATTATGGTTATAATTAACAAGATCTAGTTATGTTTAATTATTTTAATTCACGAGAGCATATCTATCAAGCAACCAATTTGAGCGAAAAACGAATAGTTACATTGATTTTCGGTTCAGCTACAGAACGCTCCTAAACCAATCGCGTACTCCTTGCGTCGTCTTGATGAAGGACTCGAGGATGACACCTTAGTCTTCCGAAACGTAATCTCCGAGACGAATAAGAAAGATGAGTGGGCACAGTCTTTATCTCACTAGATCACGAAACTAAGTGTTTCGAGATCTCTCTCTTATTTTACTAAGAATGGAAACGAATTTCCGAGGGGAGGGAGAGGCAGATGCACGGCCAAGGGAGGCTAGGATAGGAATGGCAACGGGTACGGGTTTTAGCGGGTACACCAATACCGGTACCCGTACCCGCCTATTAAAATACCCGTTAACCCGTACCCGTTAACCCGGTTTTCCCAACGGGGCGGGTAGCGGGTATACCCGTCGGGTGACGGGTGCCAAAATTGAGCACCCGCTAACCCGTTAACCCGTTTAAAAAAATAAAAAAAAAATAATTTTTAATAAGAATCAAAACAACAACCTACGCATTATGATGTAATCTAATGTTTTCTTAAAAAAAATATCTAGTTTTTTTCCATAAAAATAATTAACGGGCGGGTTAGCGGGTTAACGGGGCGGGTTTAACATTTTCGCTACCCGACCCGTACCCGCTAAAATACTAACGGGTAATACCCGTTAGCCCGTTAACTCATTTTGAACGGGTATTACCCGACCCGTTAAGACCGGGTAACGGACGGGCTAACGGGTTTCGGGTAAAAATGCCATCCCTAGGCTAGGATGCACGAAATTTTCACAAAAAAATGCTTCATTTTTTGCCTTCTCATGAACCTCTATTTATAGTAGTAAAAGAAGATATTCATGGAATCTTCCAGAATATTTTATTTCCTTTTATTGTGTTAACATTGGTGGATTAAATCTAGGACATTGGATCTCAACAAGTGAATCCTACTTTTTCTCTCATCCATCAGATCAATATCTATGGGATATTGTTCTCAATTTAAATAGAGAATATTTTATTTAGTGAGATAATAAAAGAGAATATATTATTTCCCTTTAAATATATTCTCATATATTCTCCTAAATACTTTCCTTTAAATAAGGAGAAAATATAGGACAATATCTTATATTATTCTCTCTCCTTTATTTAAACAACTAAAGAAAAAAAATTGGTAAATACCAATTATGTAAAAGTCGGATTTGATGGCACACGGCCAAGGTGAATTTGCGCAATTCCCATGCCAAAATTCCCAAATCCGATTTTCATATTTTGTGCAAGGCCCAATTGCTTAAAACCCAATTAATTATTTATTTACTTGGTCCAACAATAAACAAATAATTAATAATTGTTTATTTACTTGATCAAACAATAAATAAACAATTCTACCATAAATATTTATTTAATTCTGCGAATACTCATTTTCCAGAAAGTACAAACTCGACATTTTTTAAAATCAAAGGTTAAACTCGACATTTTACTAAAACACAGAGTATATATGTGTTATTTTCCCTAAAGTTTATATATATATATATATGTATACATATATATATATATATATATATATATATATATATATATATTACTGAGTCTACCTAATATTATTTCTCCAAGGGAAATATTGCAAAAACTCAAGTTCATTACACAGTAAACTTTGAGCAGTAAAGTATCATGATATTGTATCTAAAAACCAACATACGAGTAATAGGAACAAATGCCCATATAAACCTCTTTAATTAATAAGCATTAAAAGAGCCAAACCTCGCATTCTTAGGAAATCATTGATTCTAAAAATAAAAAATAAAAAATAAAAATTGGAAATTGGATGTGGACGATGCTACATTCATTCTGAATTATCAGCCAAGAAGAGCAAGACAAGACAGTAAAAAAATTTGTATTTGAGACTTGAATTATCGCAGATGCAGTGAGTGAAAAATAAAAGTAGCATCTCTTCTTTTACACACACACACAGAGAAAAAGGGAACCACAGAATAATTGAATAAGGCTTCTGAACTCAGAGAGCTTAACCCCAGAACGAAAATATGGCATATATGCATGATATTCACAAAAATAGTTAGAAAACTTTAGCTTAAAATTTCCTCCAGTCGGTTATACAGACCACGACTACATTTAGTATTTTTTTTATTTAAAAATTTTTTATTTAAAAAAAAAAAGAAAAAAAAAAAGAAAAGGATAACTCCTAAACCAGACTAACATGCCTAACAAAGCAACTTTTCCTTGTACATTTCTTTCACCAATATGACTCAAACCATCCACGAACATCGATCTCTGCTTTGATTGATGCCCGCTTGAAACTCAACATCTTCTTCAACATCTCAAACTTGCTTGTCTCATACTTAACCACAGATCGATCCTTGTCAAGCTCGACGGTCAGGCTCTCAAGATTAGGTGACGTCAAAAGAATGAATTTGATGAAATCCATTTCCTGTTCGGTTCCGGATATGTAATATATTTTGACAAATTGAAGCTGTGTGAACGTCCACTCCCAGCCATTAGCGTCCCAGACCCACATGTTGCTACTTGTTTCCGCGACGTCCTCCTCCATCCTAGACTGCATCTGGAAATTATAAAGTTTTATAAACAAAACACAAACAGGTTTTTGTCAATCCAAATCAAAAGCACATGAAAATTCCATTTTATGTTTACGCTAGCCATGACCATTGGGGATCGGTAGATTATAACGCCTATATGTCGTTCCACGAGATAAGGTGCACTTGATTAGAAAAACTCACTTCGATTTGTAGTTCCTTGAGATTAGGGACACTTCTTAGGAAGCAAAGCAACACCGAAACCTCGTTGAAATCGCCAAAAAGGACACAAATACTCAACCAAGTGAGATTAATGCATGGTTCCGGTAACTCTGTTGGTACAAAGCCTGCTGCGATATACTAACGAAGAAGAAGAAAAAGAGGACGCTGATGTCATGAAGAGCATTTGTAAAACGATAATTAAATATAAATATTTTTTTAGTAAGAGCAGGAAAACTAATTGAGCTATGCTAGAGATTGACTGTGAGCTAGGCTCTTACGTACTTCTACGAGATAGCCTCCAAGTTCAAGATAACTAGTTTGGGTTATACCACCCATCAACTTTATCAAATCGCCATATTCGTCAGGAAATTCTTTTCGGAATCTCGTACTGTAGTCGATCATGCAAATGTAAACTTCACTCAGATGGGAGGCACTTTTAAACCAAACATCAACAAATTTTCCTTCCATGTTAAAGTATAGAAGATTCGGTCCATAGATGTTTAGCCGATCGAAACCTCTGACTTCAGTGATAGACAATCTCTCAAGCACGGGAGATCCAGAAATCAGCTGTTCAAGATCATTTTGGATCACTGCCCCACCTTTGAGAACAAGACTCTTTAAATTACTAAAACCCTTGAATTTCGAGGGCATCAAGAGAGAACAGTTCCGCAGATCCAAATGTGTCAAGCCTTGACACGAATATAAGCAAGATGGGACGCTGTAATAGTTGTGGAAATAGTCGGTGTCGCCGAAGGGTTTCATGATTTGAAACACGAGCTCCTTGATAGAGTGTCTCGACAGGTAAATAATCCATCTGTCCATCTCCGAAAAAGGTATTTCTTCGTCAAAGCAACGCAGCTCGAACTTGTGCACGGGCCCTAAACGAAGCAAGAGAATGTGATTGATTAGTGAGTTGCGATCCTCTGCCGGAAAAGATTGATCATCGAAAGCCAAGCTCGAAACCGATGCCCATTTGTGCCTCCACTCGCTCGACAACAAGCTTGTCGTCACCATATCCTTAATCGGCAAGCGCGACAAGATTTCGTCTAAAACATTCTCTGGCAAGTCGCTAATTCTATCTTGTTCTATCACCTCACGAACGGATTGCCCATATCTCGATTTCTGAATCATCAAATGGTAACAAATAAATTGTATTTCTATTGGAGTTCATTCATGTTCTTTGTATCTATCAAATAACAAATAATCATTACGGCAGTTACAAAGAGGATTTACCACTGAATACTAAAACACCAACCCGAAATAATGATCTCAAACATGTACATAGCCAATCTTAACACATGGTTTCTTCTAGCTTAGCACACCGTTTATTAATAATACAAGAGCGATGATTTAATTGGCAAACACGTCCACCCCCAAACTCCCAAAGAGAAAGCTCCCCATTGGGTTTTCATTAAACAAAAGTGGAAATAACGATGAATTCATATCCAAAGGGAAGGTGACAAAATACCTTTTTTTGGGTAGACATTGAAGCCAAGTTGCTTTTCGGGGATTTGTCTATCGTAAAGAGTAAGACGAGCTAAACAGAGTTACCTATTCGAGAACAGAGAGAGAGAGAGAGAGAGAGAGAGAGAGAGAGAAGAGAAAGGGGTTCCGTAGAGAAACAAGCCCAATTCGCTGAGATGGGCTTTCTGGAGATGGAATTATGTGGGCCGAAGATGCAAGGGATCCACAAGAGCAACGTCCTACTCCTAAATTTTTGGAATTAGACACAAATACAAGTAATTTCATTTTTTTATTAAAATAAAAATAAACTGTAGTACAAACCAAGCAAAAAGATGTCTGAAAAGGAGTTTGATTATACAGACCAGATCTTAAAAAAAAAAAGAGCAGAACTAAGACGAGCCACCATCGTCCTTATCATCAGCATCATCCCGGGCACTGTCATTATTTCCTTCATCGTTCTCAGACTCCTCAGCATCTTCAGAATCAGCAGCATTAGCTTGGCCTGGCTGAGAGGAGATAGCTAAATAGGAGGAGTGGAAAGATCTCGAACAAGGGCTTCACACTTGGACTTCCTGTTGGAGAGAGTCTCAATAATCCTTTTGAGAACTTCAATCTCCTCAAGAAGTTCTTTCAGCACATTCCTCTGAACCTCAACAGTCATTGAACTCAAATTCAATTTGCCCCCAGAGATGTCAGATGACGCGACAGAAGGTCTGACAAGGTCACAAGCATGTTTCCCCTCAAACAGTTTGTGACTGAAGTTGAGAACACCAGGTCTTTTGCCCGCCACATCAGTACTTCGCAAAATATTCTTGTTTTACTTGAGCAGGATACCAGTGATGAGGGAAGGAAAACCTATGTGGAGTTTCACTGCAAACGACTTGACATGTTTTGCCAAGTGATCAAGCACAAATTCACCAAAATCAAAGGAGGAACGGGTACCTATCTGGTAGATTAGGCGTGCCAGATCCCTTGATACTCGACCCATGAGAAGAGGGGGCTTGGTTGGCGATGCTGATGCGATACAGAATGAAGTATTTGGCAGTGAGATTAGAGGATGGCAGCGTTCCCTTGGATGGCCAGACTTTGGTTTCGTCATCTGTAATCTCTTGAGCAATGATGTCCAGAGAGGGTACACGATCAGCCGTAATGATTTTCCCTCTACCAAGTAACTCGTTGATAACACCAGGAGAGATCTCAAAACAGTGTCCTCTGACGAAGACCTTTCTGAATTCTGCATCATCTGGAACATCGAAGGACGAGGATAGGTTGACAATGAATTCCTTCACCAAGGCGGGGTAGTATTCCCCTATGCTGGTAACAGTCCTGAGAATCTCAGCATCGTGCAAGAGCTCTATGACAGCATCGATCTTCAGAGCCTCAGCAGACACTTCCTTTTCAGGAAAGATGGCTCTGTGATACACATACCTCCATTTCAAGACACCGTCTTCCTTATGGAACGAGACATTGTCCAGGGGAGCAGCAGGAATATTCTTTGGGAGCTTTTGCCCTCCTACAGATCTCTTGTTCCCTATTCCAAGAGAAATCACTAGTTCCTCTCCTTCAACATCAGGGACCTCGTCGATAAGAGACATAGGAGTCTCAGCAGACTTCTTTCCACGCTTCTTTATCATGCCCACTTTTTCTTTCTTTTTCTTCTTCTTCGCTGGGATGGGAGCAACAGGAGCACTTTCTTCCAACAGCTTTCTCTTTTTTCTTTCTCTTCTCCGACAGAAGAATGGCAATACAAACGTCGTCATCTTTCTGGACTTTCTCTTTGAGAGAGGCAAGAATATCTTCCCCAGCATCCTGACCTTGATCAGTCTCCTTCTCATGCCTCAGAGAAGAAGATGTTGGAACATCTTTCGAGGCATCTACACTTAATCCCATAATACCACCAATCGCATCAACGGGAGGAGGATCTTGTTCATCGATGAGAGAGTTCAAAGTTTCACTGTCCCTAGGATTTTCATCAGAGGGAAAAGAGGTTTCAAGGTTACCTTGCACAACCTCGTGAGGGCTTTCAATGGGAGACCCATCGGTGAGGGTTTCTTCTTCGGGAGCAGCGTCATCCTTTCTTCTTTTTTCAGAAGAACTACTGGAGCTTACTTCTCTAGTAATGTTAGTGATCGAGAGAGAGGCTTTCTTGAGCATGACATTTCTTGCGGCGGAGAGTGAGGGGTTCTCAGGAGGAATTGACGATCCAGTGATTGCACCTCCGGCCTGACCATCGGCGTGTTCATTGGATCGCAAACCTCGTACCCGGACACCGTGCTTGTTACTCTCCTGCCCAGGCTTCTTTGTCTTGACATTTTTCCCCCTCATTGTGGTTTTCTCTTTAGAAGGAATGGTTGTGTTGATGCCGCTTCTGGTACCAACCATTTTGAAGAGAATCTCAAGAAAACTGCCACACAAATAACCGTCGAGAGGGGTGAAAGCGCAAATTAGAGAAATAAGCTGAGTACAACTGCTCCCTGCAGCCATGTATTTAGCCTCAGCTGTGGACAAGGAAATGCAGTTTTGCTTCTTGCTGAACCAGGAGATGAGATTGTTTCAAAGGTAGAAACATCCACCAGAGGTACTTCTTCTATCAATCGTGCTACCTGCCCAGTCAGCATCACAGTATCCCACAAGCATAGAGGAGGTATCATAAGTATATAAAAGGCCAAAATCAGCAGTTCCTGAGATGTACCTATAATTCGCTTGGCTTGAGCCAGATGGCTAGCTTTGGGATTAGCTTGACATCGTGCACACACAACTACAGAGTAGGCTATGTCAGGTCGGCTGGCAGTGGGGTAGAGGAGACTATCAATGATACTCCTGTAGAGGCTTTGATCAACAGATTCACCATGCTCATCTTTAGTGAGTTTAACATGAGTAGCGGCGGGGGTCCGCTTGTGAGAAGATTTTTCCAAGCCAAACTTATTTACTAAGTTTTTAGCATACTTACTTTGGGAGATAAATATACCATCATTCATTTGCCTGATCTGAAAGCCCAGAAAATAATTAAGTTCACCAACCATATGTTGGTGAATCAAGCGCGTATCAGACACGAACAATCACTCTGATACTACTCATTTGAGATGATTCTACCATATAACCATATTAATGCGGAAAAATAATTAATTACGCTGATCATAAGCTAATTAAATTATGGTTATAATTAACAAGATCTAGTTATGTTTAATTATTTTAATTCACGAGAGCATATCTATCAAGCAACCGATTTGAGCGAAAAACGAATACTTACATTGATTTTCGGTTCAGCTACAGAACGCTCCTAAACCAATCGCGTACTCCTTGCGTCGTCTTGATGAAGGACTCGAGGATGACACCTTAGTCTTCCGAAACGTAATCTCCGAGACGAATAAGAAAGATGAGTGGGCACAGTCTTTATCTCACTAGATCACGAAACTATGTGTTTCGAGATCTCTCTCTTATTTTACTAAGAATGGAAACGAATTTCCGAGGGGAGAGAGAGGCAGATGCACGGCCAAGGGAGGCTAGGATGCACGAAATTTTCACAAAAAAAATGCTTCATTTTTTGCCTTCTCATGAACATCTATTTATAGTAGTAAAAGAAGATATTCATGGAATCTTCCAGAATATTTTATTTCCTTTTATTGTGTTCACATTGGTGGATTAAATCTAGGACATTGGATCTCAACAAGTAAATCCTACTTTTTCTCTCATCCATCAGATCAATATCTATGAGATATTGTTCTCTATTTAAATAGAGAAGATTTTATTTAGTGAGATAATAAAGGAGAATATATTATTTTCCTTTAAATATATTCTCATATATTCTCCTAAATACTTTCCTTTAAATAAAGAGAAAATATAGGACAATATCTTATATTATTCTCTCTCCTTTATTTAAACGACCAAAGAAAAAAAATTGGTAAATACCAATTATGTAAAAGTCGGATTTGATGGCACACGGCCAAGGTGAATTTGCGCAATTCCCATGCCAAAATTCCCAAATCCGATTTTCATATTTTGTGCAAGGCCCAATTGCTTAAAACCCAATTAATTATTTATTTACTTGGTCCAACAATAAACAAATAATTAATAATTGTTTATTTACTTGATCAAACAATATATAAACAATTCTACCATAAATATTTATTTAATTCTGCGAATACTCGTTTTCCAGAAAGTACAAACTCGACATTTTTTAAAACCAAATGTTAAACTCGACATTTTACTAAAACACAGAGTATATATGTGTTATTTTCCCTAAAGTTTATATATATATATATATATATATATATATATATATATATATATTACTGAGTCTACCTAATATTATTTCTCCGAGGGAAATATTGCAAAAACTCAAGTTCATTACACAGTAGACTTTGAGCAGTAAAGTATCATGATATTGTATCTAAAAACCAACATAGGAGTAATAGGAACAAATGCCCATATAAACCTCTTTAATTAATAAGCATTAAAAGAGCCAAACCTCGCATTCTTAGGAAATCATTGATTCTAAAAATAAAAAATAAAAACTGGAAATTGGATGTGGACGATGCTACATTCATTCTGAATTATCAGCCAAGAAGAGCAAGACAAGACAGTAAAAAAATTTGTATTTGAGACTTGAATTATCGCAGATGCAGTGAGTGAAAAATAAAAGTAGCATCTCTTCTTTTACACACACACACAGAAAAAGGGAACCACAGAATAATTGAATAACGCTTCTGAACTCAGAGAGCTTAACCCCAGAACGAAAATATGGCATATATGCATGATATTCACAAAAATAGTTAGAAAACTTTAGCTTAAAATTTCCTCCAGTCGGTTATACAGACCACGACTACATTTAGTATTTTTTTTATTTAAAAATTTTTTATTTAAAAAAAAAAAAGAAAAGGATAACTCCTAAACCAGACTAACATGCCTAACAAAGCAACTTTTCCTTGTACATTTCTTTCACCAATATGACTCAAACCATCCACGAACATCGATCTCTGCTTTGATTGATGCCCGCTTGAAACTCAACATCTTCTTCAACATCTCAAACTTGCTTGTCTCATACTTAACCACAGATCGATCCTTGTCAAGCTCGACGGTCAGGCTCTCAAGATTAGGTGACGTCAAAAGAATGAATTTGATGAAATCCATTTCCTGTTCGGTTCCGGATATGTAATATATTTTGACAAATTGAAGCTGTGTGAACGTCCACTCCCAGCCATTAGCGTCCCAGACCCACATGTTGCTACTTGTTTCCGCGACGTCCTCCTCCATCCTAGACTGCATCTGGAAATTATAAAGTTTTATAAACAAAACACAAACAGGTTTTTGTCAATCCAAATCAAAAGCACATGAAAATTCCATTTTATGTTTACGCTAGCCATGACCATTGGGGATCGGTAGATTATAATGCCTATATGTCGTTCCACGAGATAAGGTGCACTTGATTAGAAAAACTCACTTCGATTTGTAGTTCCTTGAGATTAGGGACACTTCTTAGGAAGCAAAGCAACACCGAAACCTCGTTGAAATCGCCAAAAAGGACACAAATACTCAACCAAGTGAGATTAATGCATGGTTCCGGTAACTCTGTTGGTACAAAGCCTGCTGCGATATACTAACGAAGAAGAAGAAAAAGAGGACGCTGATGTCATGAAGAGCATTTGTAAAACGATAATTAAATATAAATATTTTTTTAGTAAGAGCAGGAAAACTAATTGAGCTATGCTAGAGATTGACTGTGAGCTAGGCTCTTACGTACTTCTACGAGATAGCCTCCAAGTTCAAGATAACTAGTTTGGGTTATACCACCCATCAACTTTATCAAATCGCCATATTCGTCAGGAAATTCTTTTCGGAATCTCGTACTGTAGTCGATCATGCAAATGTAAACTTCACTCAGATGGGAGGCACTTTTAAACCAAACATCAACAAATTTTCCTTCCATGTTAAAGTATAGAAGATTCGGTCCATAGATGTTTAGCCGATCGAAACCTCTGACTTCAGTGATAGACAATCTCTCAAGCACGGGAGATCCAGAAATCAGCTGTTCAAGATCATTTTGGATCACTGCCCCACCTTTGAGAACAAGACTCTTTAAATTACTAAAACCCTTGAATTTCGAGGGCATCAAGAGAGAACAGTTCCGCAGATCCAAATGTGTCAAGCCTTGACACGAATATAAGCAAGATGGGACGCTGTAATAGTTGTGGAAATAGTCGGTGTCGCCGAAGGGTTTCATGATTTGAAACACGAGCTCCTTGATAGAGTGTCTCGACAGGTAAATAATCCATCTGTCCATCTCCGAAAAAGGTATTTCTTCGTCAAAGCAACGCAGCTCGAACTTGTGCACGGGCCCTAAACGAAGCAAGAGAATGTGATTGATTAGTGAGTTGCGATCCTCTGCCGGAAAAGATTGATCATCGAAAGCCAAGCTCGAAACCGATGCCCATTTGTGCCTCCACTTGCTCGACAACAAGCTTGTCTTCACCATATCCTTAATCGGCAAGCGCGACAAGATTTCGTCTAAAACATTCTCTGGCAAGTCGCTAATTCTATCTTGTTCTATCACCTCGCGACCGGATTGCCCATATCTCGATTTCTGAATCATCAAATGGTAACAAATAAATTGTATTTCTATTGGAGTTCATTCATGATCTTTGTATCTATCAGATATCGGCAGTTACAAATAGGATTTACCACTGAATACTAAAACACCAACCCGAAATAATGATCTCAAACATGTACATAGCCAATCTTAACACATGGTTTCTTCTAGCTTAGCACACCGTTTATTAATAATACAAGAGCGATGATTTAATTGGCAAACACGTCCACCCCCAAACTCCCAAAGAGAAAGCTCCCCATTGGGTTTTCATTAAACAAAAGTGGAAATAACGATGAATTCATATCCAAAGGGAAGGTGACAAACATACCTTTTTTTGTGAAGACATTGAAGCCAAGTTGCTTTTCGGGGATTTGTCTATCGTAAAGAGTAAGACGAGTTAAACAGAGTTACCTATTCGAGAACAGAGAGAGAGAGAGAGAGAGAGAGAGAGAGAGAGAAGAGAAAGGGGCTCCGTAGAGAAACAAGCCCAATATGCTGAGATGGGCTTTTTGGAGATGGAAATATGTGGGCCGAAGATGCAAGGGATCCACAAGAGCAACGTCCTACTCCTAATTTATTGGAAATTGGACACAAATACAAGTAATTTCATTTTTTTTTATTAAAATAAAAAGAAATTAGTTTTTTTTTAATATTCAATGACCAAATTTGTCGCAAAATACTAGATTTCGTAATAAATTTATCATTAAATGTAAAAACAAACAACTTTAGTTTATTTTGGTAAAAGTAAAAACGAGATGAAAACATGAAAGTTACTAGTGTGCCCAATTCCGATATTTTATTTTGGAATTATTTTTAAATTATACCATCTTCAATACTTTTATACCAAAATTAATCCAAAAATATAACTTCCTCATATTTGTTGGAATATAATCAATGAAATATCTTTTTATTTTTCTTTTATATTCCATCTGTCTAGTTTATTTACGTGATCATCAATAATCTATTTGATTTATTGACATTGTCGACATCACAAAATTTTTTTTGTGTGAAAAAAATTGGAATATTTGAAAGATAAAAAATTATTCGTTCTGAAAAATCTAAAAATTCAAAATCAATCTCGTTTCGAACCTCTTTCCATTTACCGAGGATTTAAGTTTATTGGTAATGGATTTAACTTTAGGGTTTGAGTTCGGATTTTTGTGTTTCTTTGTCATTTTTTTGGTAGAGAAGAACAAAAAAATGAAGAAGAAGAAGAAGAAGAAGAAGAAGAAAAAGAAAAAGAAGAATCAGTGTGAAGGTGAAGAGAAAGAGAGAACGATTTATGTCCATATCAACGTACTTCACGATTCAATTCCCTCCAAAACCTCGTGTATACTTAATATTTTGAAAAAACCATGAAAAAAATTGGTTTGAAAAAACTGAAAATTCGTTTGAAGATTTATTGACATTTCGTCTTTTTCTTGACATGAATGCCAATAAATCTTCAAGCGATTCTGGGAAATTCTTCGAAGATTTATTGACAACAATGTCAATAAATTTTTTGAATGTCAATAAATCTTCAAAGATTTTGATCTGTTGAAGATTTATTGAGATCCAAAATCTTCTTCTGTGGCCTCGACTAGCTCCACCAGAGTTGCCGCTATGCCCGCGACCATCTCATGTGTAGCCTCAGCACCCTCTGGATATCGAGGAAGAAGTTGCGCCTCTGTTCTTCTTCGTTCGCGCCATCCATTCTATGTGCGTGACCAAGAAGTGTTGCTCCTCTTCTTTTTCCCCGTAGCCACAACGCCTCTCCTAATGCGCCTTGAGATGTCCGATAACCTCCTCAACGGACATGTTTTTGAGGTCGCCAAATTGCTCGATGGAGGTGACAATCTACATGAACTTTGGCGGCACCGTTCAGAGAAATTTCTTCACAACAGAGATCTCCTCCATTTTGTCACCGAACGAACAGATTCTGGTGACGATCGTCATCAATCTCATGGCAAAGTCATCCACCGACTCACCGTTCATGCGAGCAGCCTCGAAATCAGTCTTTAAGGTTTGCACTTTTGCCTCTTTGGCTCGCTCCACCCCAATATGCATCGTCTTGAGTGTCTCTCACACTTCTTTAGCGGAATCCTTCTTTGCCACCATGAGAAGAACGTCCTCCGAAAGTGCTTGATACATGGCAGCGAGAGCCATTATATCATTTCGTTCTTCGACCCCGATGTACTCCACGGAGTCCCACACTCCTTGTGCCTACAAATTCACCCGCATTTTCAACGCTCACACCGAGTAGTTACTCTTTGTGAGTAACAGGTAGTGACATGTTCTCTTCCTTTCCGATCCTCATCGCTGCCATTTCTCCTCCGGTGTCTTTGTTCGGTGACGGCATGTGTTTTGGCATCATGGTTCTGATACCAAATGTTGGTTTTTAACTCAGGATCGCTGCACAAAACAGAGAATAAGCAAGCCAAAAACACACAATCCTCACTATATCCTTAATCGGCAAGGGCGACGAGATTTCGTCTAAAACACATCCCGGCAAGTCGCTTATTCTATCTTGGTCCATCATCTTGCAACCGGAGTGGGTTGATCTTGATTTCTGCACCATCAATCATAACGAGCAAGGCATACAGAAATTGTATTCAAATAGCAATTCATTTATGATATACGTATGTTAAGATAATAATTTCCCCCAAAAAAATCATCCAGATCAACAATAAAAAAAATAAAAAATAAAAAATAAAAAAAGATTTCCTCAAACACTTCCCCAAAAAATTATTCCCAGATTTGTTGTCGAGGGCTGCAATCCAATCTAATCCAATCCAACGACTTGTACAAATTAGTGTCAGGTAGAGTGATAAACTGCTTCACATTTTCGCCTATGATTTATGAAGAATACCATCTACATATCTTCCTTCTGAGAGTGAGTGAATTAATATATATACATCCCTCAATGACAATTTCGAAAAGTTGGATATTATAAATGCACATGCTAAGTAACACAAGAACAAATCAGGAATGTTTGAACTTTGAACCCAACACACACACACACACACACACACACACAGAGGCATGGAAAAGCTGTTGTCTTAAAAGATAACCCATGCATAGTAAAGTGGAAGCCAAGGTGATATGGGCTGTGAATGTGAGAAAGAAAGAAGAAGGCAAGGCATGGATTATATATAAGATTGAGAGTATGTAAAAGCAGAGAGAAAACATGTAAAACACAGAGAGAGCAAATAAGCAGAGAATCAAAAGGGCTTGTCGAAGTCCTGCGGCGGTGGCTGCTCCCAGTGATACGCTGTGGAAAGCCAAGTGGATGAGAAATTAGAGACAAGTCAACGGTATTTCTCAACGGGAAATAATCAGGATAGGCTTACTCAACGGTATTTCTCCGAGGGACATGTAAATGGAGTCATCGTCCGGAATCGCAATAGCCACGCCCTCACTTCCGTCTCCGGCGGCGGCGCTGATGCTTTCGTTGTCCAGCAGCTCCGATATCATCTCCTCCGTCTCACCCCTGCCATTTCCCCCAATTCATTAATCAAACCTAATCCCTAGAAACTATTTACTTACCAACTTACTTTGCTGCTGGTTGAGGCGGCGAGTCGTTATCGTCCAGCTCGATCACTTCGATTTCTTTCACTTTCGCATTCAGATTCACGTTCGGATTCAGATTCGGATTCGGATTCGGATTCGGAGTCGGAGTCGGAGTCGGAGTCGGATTCGGATCGGGGAAGCTCGGAGCGGTGAGAACGGCGGGAGGAAGACGGCCCTGAGAGACGAGGTACTCCGCCGCCAGACGGCCTGCCTCCACCAACACCGTGCCCTTCCTCTTCATCACCTCCGGTGACATCCTTTTCCTCATCTCTCTCTCTCTCCCTATTTTTTTATGTTTGTTTTTGTATTCCTGTCATAAGAAACTGCTTTCTTTTATATGTAGGTATATGAATTTGAAGACCACATCAACATTCCACACTCACACACATCATTCATTGCTGTTAGAAAACTTATATACAATTCATTTAAACTAGGTATTATATACTAACTAACAAAATACCTAGTTTCATGAAGACATCGAAGCCAAGTCTGGGCCTGGGATTTCGATTGGCGAAAATCCACTTTAAGATAACCACAAAGTTTAACCAGTCAGCTTTCTTATTCAGGCGGGTAATAATAAGAGACTAATAACGAGAAACAAGCAAAAGCCCAGAAGCTCAGTGGAAGCTGATAGTTTTTTGTTTCTTGTTTTTTTTTTTTTTTTTTTGGCAGAGGGGTGATGTTTGAAGAATAGTAATTTACCAAATACATGTGTATTTATTTTTAACCCAAATTTTTTCTTTCATAAAGACCCCTAACCACTATCTTAAGTTTCGAATCTATCTCATTCTACCAAAATAATTCAACTTTCTCTATGGTAAAAAAAAAATAATTAAAAACGAAAAACAAAGAAGATTTCAAGTTTTATTTCTGCTCTTCTGTACACACACTCATTTCTTTGATATAAAAAATGCATGCGAAGGTTGAATGAGTATTTTCTTTAAAGGTTATAGTCATATTTGTTGGAAAATGGTGTGTTTATTGATATTGAAGATAATTTAATATCAAGTTATTGGTTAATTTTTGGTAAATATTCGAGTGGAGTCCACTCATCAAAACTGATATGTTTTGATTGATTTTTATTCCTCATTGCGAGTAAGATCAGTTATTTATTTGCAAAAATCAAAGCTATGATGAATGAGAAATTAATGCTCAAAATACGTTGAAAAACAATTTTATTTGGACATTTTCTGGAGCAGTTTGTGTGGTAATGGCTGGTTATAAATGGTTGTAACTCATGTTCCAATACACATTATGAACGTTTTTCAATAGCCATTTTATGGCTTTGATGGGCATATTAAAATGCCATCATTGTGAAACGGTTTTTTGTTTGTAACTTATCTCATTAACACTTTGTAATGGGTTTGAATGAGTATTAAGTCATGAACGTTTTATACATTCTTCCAAGCCTTTAAAAGGTTGGGTTTGTTCTCATTTAGACATTTATTATCTATTTGAATTGAAAGCGTTATTTCTTATTTAATGAGATTTATTAAACATTCATTATTCCATAGCCTTCGTATCTAACTGAGTCACGTGCTAGACACCTGAGTTCGGGCGGTGTGCTAAAACATGGTCGATGACTGATATACGCCTGGAAAACTATATCTAAAGTCATATATGTGGAACACATGGGTGAAGGCTGATCACTATGTGGGAGCATTCTACACTTGTGGTAAGTGTACGACCCGGACAGGTCTTGGTGTAGATGTGTCGTTTAAAGACCGTTACGACACACTAAACGAGGCCACTATGATGGTCACAGTGAGACTTGATCTAAATCCTGAAGTGATCATGGACACTGGGTTATGTTACTGAGCTCTTTGACTCATTCGCTAAAATGCTATTCATGCTAATCACAACTTATGTCTTGGGAGTTTTCTCAGAGCATAATTCGAGTGGGAAATGATTTACAGATACGGAATCCAGCCTTCCTGAAAGAAGGTTAATGTTCTCTCACCTAAGGATTGATTCCAGAACCGATAGATTGCGCGCACTTTCGAAGTAAGTAACGTTCGAAAGAATCTTTCGCTGGGGAAGCAACAATGCTTAGGGATGATATGTATCAAGAGAAGTATAACGGAAAAATTGACTTCTCTTGACACGGGTTGAACCTGGAGGATCTTGATCACGAACTGACTATATCAGTGGACACTCGTCACGATAAGTAAATATAATTCTAGTATAAAGAAGAGTTCAGTCTTGGCTTACAAGGTGGAGTATTTGACCAAGATTAAACGAATCGATGGAAAAAGAGAAATGACTATTTCGTCTTTTTCATCGGATTTGTTAAGCTTCTATTACTAGGTCCATAGTCCCCGATTCGGCTCTGATAAAGGCGGATAAGAACTTTCGTATAACAATGTTTATCAGTATTAATCTCACTTGCTGTAATTGTGATTGACCGCATTAATTCTGGAAAACGGGTATTCGCAAAATTAAATAAATATTTATGGTAGAATTGTTTATTTATTGTTTGATCAAGTAAATAAACAATTATTAATTATTTGTTTGTTGTTGGACCAAGTAAATAAATGATTAATTGGGTTTTAAGCAATTGTGCCTTGCACACATGGAAAAATCGAATTGAGAATTTTGGCATAGGATTTGCGCAAATCCCCTTGGCCGTGTGCCATCAAATCCGATTTTTTCAATATTGGTATTTACCAATATTTTCTCTTTAGTTGTTTAAATAAAGGAGAGATAATAATATAAGATATTGTCCTATATTTTCTCCTTATTTAAAGGAAAATATTTAGGAGAATATATGAGAATATATTTAAAGGGAAATAATATATTCCCCTTTATTCTCTCACTAAATAAAATACTCTCTATTTAAATAGAGAATAATATCCCATAGATATTGATCTGATGGATGAGAGAAAAAGTATGATTCACTTGTTGAGATCCAATGGCCTAGATTTAATCCACTAGTTTGAACACAATAAAAGGAAATAAAATATTCTAGAAGATTCCATGAATATCTCCTTTTATTACTATAAATAGGGGTTCATGAGAAGACAAAAATAAGCAATTATTTGAGAGAAATTTTGTGCATGCTAGCCTCCTTTTGGCCGTGCACTTCTGCCTCCCTCCCCTCGGAAATTCGTTTCCATTCTTAGTAAAATAAGAGAGAGATCTCGAAACACTTAGTTTCGTGATCTAGTGAGATAAAGACTGTGTCCACTCATCTTTCTTATTTGTCTCGGAGATTACGTTTCGGAAGACTAAGGTGTCATCACATCGAGTCCTTGAAGTAGAGTCCTTTATTTGATCGTGTGGAGGCTTGTACGTTTAAGACGAAGACGGATTGTGAAAGCTTTCAGTTCGTGAACCGAAAATCAATGTAAGTACTCGTTTACTCTTATTTCGGTTGCTTGACATATATGCTCTCGTATAATTTTTAATTAACGTAAATCTAGATCTTGTCATATAATCATTGAATTAATTAGCTCATGATTAGCGTAATTAATTACTTTTCCGCATTAATATGGTTATATGGGGGAATCATCCCCGACACCCACATCCCTCAGCATCTTCTATGGTTGTTGATCTCAAACTCTTCATCCGGCAATGCCACTTCATCTCGTTCCTCGACGTCTCCGGAAAAAAGCTTTTCCTCTTTGACCTCCAAGAAGCCTCGTTAGGGTATGGATGGCATTTTGTTTCAATGATTTCGTCTTGGTTCAAATTGGATGTTGAACATACATATGATGTGCTAAATTTATGGTGAACAAGTTTGATTTGTAACTCGGAGAAATTGAAGATGTTGATGTTAATTTACGCTAGAACTTGCAAAAAGAAGTATTGTTCAAATCAAATACAATTTTTTTGAGAATGCTGAATAGAGAAATCATTAAAAGAAGTATAATAAAATCAATTGACCGATATTTAGCAAAAACAATGTATTCCAAAAATCATTTTTTTAACGTCGATAGGATTATATTATCGGAATAGCGATCTCAACATTTTGGCTATTTTTGTAATTACAATGTTTCAAGTAATTTGGTTCATCTAATTATTTTTAAAATTAACTTAAACCTAAATTATCAGTCAAATTTGGTAAAGACTTTATATTCGGTTGAATTGATTAATTAATTAATTTTTTTTAAAATAAGTAATGAGAGGGAGAGTAATTATATTTAAAATTTTAGTTACTAGAATTTATTTATTTGTATGATTGTAATTTTAAGTGCTTACAAGTGTATATATATATATATATATATATATATATATATATATATATATATATATATTTGCAATGTTGCACATACAAGTTCAACAATTGTATGAATTATATACTTATGACCAAATTCTATAAATATGTAAATATACAGTTATATTATCTCATATATAAATAAATTTGGTCTGAATATATATATTATATATATTATTCCTTAAAATGTTACTTAAACAGAGTTTTAACATTTATATTGCGTAATACAAAACGCTTTTGTTTTATTCGGATTATATCTATTAACTAAAATGCTCATGGATGTAACCTAAATATAACTTAAAACATATTATGTTATATCATTGTTTTGTATATTTTGCTGATATTTTTTACTATATATTAATTATTACAAAAATACAAGCATCCCTGCACGTTTTCCCGCAGCAACGCGCAAGTATAGGAATTGTATATATATACTAGTTTTAGCATCGCGTTACGCGCGAATGATTTTAGCATATTATAAATGATAATAGCAAGTAAAATTTGTAGAGGTTAATTTGTGTTATCAAGATTTGTAAACAATAGGCATCAAAGAAACCGGCAACTAAGAAAAAACCCTTAAAAATCATGAACGAATAATAAAATGTAAAAAATTTATTTTGTACATTGATTAAACTTTCATGGGTAAATAAGATTTGCGTTCGCTTTCAAATGAAATATGGAGACACATATAAGGTGAATGAAAATAAATATCAAAGAGAAAAAGAAAGAGAATTCAATAAAGAAAATATAAAACTAACATACACTCAAAATAATGTATGTTATTGATATAGGCTGCGTTTGGTTGGGATTAAAAAACCTTGTTTTTGTTTTTAGAAAAAAACTATACTGTTTATCCGGTGTTTGACAAAACTGTTTTTACAAAAAATTTCAAAAACGTTTTTAGATTTTGTACATGAGATGGAAAAACTAGGATTCTTAGCTTTTAGAAAAAAAGTGTTTTTAAGTTTGCTATATAAATTACTGTAATATCCTCGTACAAAATATTATTTATATATATGTATATAAATAAAAATATTAATAATTATTATTTAATTATTAAGAACATGTCTATTTTAGTCTTTTTACTATAATATATTTATTTTACCAAACGCTAAATCAGTTTCTGTTACCAGCAACAACTGTTTTATAAACAGTTTACCAAACACTTTGTCATTTTTTTTAAAACAGTTTTTTTTCAAAAACTGAATCTAAAAGCACTTTTTTAAAAAACAAAGCTATGTTAAACGGGGCCATAGTATAATGTAGCATCAGTAATTATGATTATAAAATAAATAAATAAAATTATACAAAATATATTGACGAGAGAGAGAGGAAAAAAACAATATACATAAAAAAAATTACAAAATAGATTGAAAAAAAACTTAAAAAAAAAGAACCAATGAAATATGGAGACACATATAAGGTGAAGAGAAATAAATATCAAAGAGAAAAAGAAAGAGAATTTAATAAATAAAATATAATACTAACATACATTCAAAATAATGTATGTTATTGATATAGTATAATATAACATCAGTAATTATGATTATAAAATACATAAAAAAATTATACAAAATATATTGATGAGAGAGAGAAAAAAAACAATATACATAAAAAAAAATTACAAAATAGATTGAAAAAAAAACCAACGAAAGGCAAAGGAAAAAGAAAAAGAAAAAAAAACCCAACCGAAAAGGCAAAAAAAAAAAAACAACCGAAAAGGCACAATGCAAAAAAAAAAAACAACAACCGAAAAGGCACATGCCAAAAAAAAGGAAAAAAAAAAACGAAAAGGCACAGAGCAAAAAAAAAAAAAAAAAGAGGCCGCCACGTGTTGCCGTCTGGCGACGACACATGACGGCCAAAGTTGGCGGAGAGGTTGCATTTATTATATGTTATATGTTATATAAAAGCATTTTCTTTGATACGGGAAATTCTGTTTTAGTGATAAAAAGCATTTTCTTGAAAAAAGAAGAAGGAAACCGAGTGCGGTTACGAGCGGAAAATCCAATGGCTGATCATCAAGCGGAGATCTTTGAACTCAACAATGGAACAATGCGAGCTTTCATCTCCAACTTTGGCTGCACCATCACCTCTCTCTCGGTTCCCGACAAAGACGGTTTCTTTCATAATTTTTTTTTTCAATTTCTGCATGTTTATTATATATGGATAAATAAATTTTACTTTTCTGTTTTTGAATATTTTCGTCTGAATTGAATTCTTGTTGAATTTTTGAAGGAAAATTGTCTGATGTTGTTCTGGGATTCGACTCTCTCGAGCCTTATTTGGTAACAGTTTATTTATTTGTTTTTTTGTATACATTTTCGTCTTGTATCTCTGTTTCTGTGATATTCGTTTGGACCAGTGATAACAATTTCATTTTTCAGAGCTTGATCTAAGTTGGTTTTTGGCTACGAGGGAAATAAAAAACACCCGTCCTGAAATTTTTTGTTGGAATTAACAATCTTATCTATTCTTGTTCACGGAATATCAAACTAAAACAAAAATTGACATCAGTAATGCTATGGTCCAACCAATTTGTTTCATAGACTTTTTTTTTTTCATTCTTCAATACATAGAAAATCAAGTGTGATAATTGGAAAGTTTCTTTGCTTGGTTTTTATTACAATATGAGAGGACCAACAACAAAGACAATGTTTGACTTTTTTGGTTGGAATTGAATTATATGTATTCTTATGCAGTTTAAGGATTATGGAAATGAAATCACTTGTGCTATGATCATCTTGCAGAATTTATTTGTCTAGTTTGAATGATTGGAAATGCCTATGAATTTTTTTTTTTTAATTTTTTTTTTTGTAGAAAGGTCTTTCTCCTTATTTTGGCTGTATTGTTGGCCGCGTTGCGAATCGGATCAAAGAAGGAAAGTTCAGTCTCGATGGCGTCGAATACTCTTTGCCTGTCAACAACCCTCCCAACAGTCTCCACGGTACGAATCACTTTTGCTCTTAATTCGTGAGTGCTAGTCAAGGATCAGATGTTACGAGATCTGCCGAGATCTTCAATTTACCATCGAGAATTTAGTAGAATCATCCAGCTTTTTGATTTTTTATGATCCAAAGCTGTGTTTATGAGTACCTTTCTTCTTTGATTGATTACTTTACAATGCAAGGTTAAGAAATCGTAGAGCTCTTGTAGTCAAGTTGCTTTTGAAAATATGATTCCACATTTTGTACTTGGAATGAATTTTAGAGAATCATTGCTAGGAAATTAGATGTTGAAGATCGTATAATAATATATTGAATATGTGAGTTGGCTAGCTTATAAATAAGGAAGATTAGCAGAGTAGAAAAGGCAAGTTTTAGGGGAGACTAGAGTGAGGAAAAACGTCCTAGTCAGAGAGAACAGACCTCTCTCGAATGTCTGATATCGACTATTGTATTTCATATTGTTTATATTTTAATTAATTCAGTTCGTATCACTCGTGTGCATATAATTCAACTCATTAAAATAAATCATAATTCAGTGCGAGTGCTTGCTCAGAAACTTCATCCTTTAGATACTTACCGGCATATAAGGTATGCAAAGTAAATAATTTTTTCTTCTTTTTCAATTGAGTACTAAATCTCTCATTTCCGTCTCAGGTGGAGCCAGGGGATTTGATAAGAGAATATGGAACGTTGTTGAATACAAGAAGGATGGGAAAATTGTGTTCAAGTATCACAGCCGTGACGGCGAGGAGGGTAAATAAACACCAGCCCTTTTTCTTTTTCCTAACCACTGAATCAGCATATTGATTACCTTGTTTTTCACTCTTACAGGTTATCCCGGTGGTTTGACCATCACCGCGACTTACACTTTCACATCAAGCACTACAATGAGGCTCGACATGGAAGCTGTGCCTGAGAACAAGCCCACCCCAATCAGCTTAGCCCAACACACTTACTGGAACTTAGCCAGCCACAACTCGGGGAACATTCTGGACCATTCGATCCAAATATGGGCGGACCAAATCACGCCGTTGGATCAAAACATGATCCCGACCGGCGAATTCATGCCGGTCAAAGGAACGCCTTTCGATTTCACCGCCGGAAAAAGGGTCGGGAAAGATATCCACAAGGTGGGAATCGGTTACGACCACAACTACGTGCTCGGCCGCGGGGAAGAGGAAGAGAAGTCGGGTCTCAGACACGCCGCGAAAGTGAGAGACCCGTCGAGCTCGAGGGTCCTCGATTTGTGGACCAACGCTCCGGGAATGCAATTCTACACTGCGAACTATGTTGATGGTGTCGCAGGGAAAAGCGGGGCGGTCTATGGGAAGCACTCGGGTCTCTGCCTCGAGACGCAGGGCTTCCCAAACGCAGTCAACCAGCCGAATTTTCCTTCGGTCGTTGTGCGGCCCGGTGAGAAGTACAATCACACCATGTTGTTTGAGTTTTCGATCGAGTGAGAGTCCTTCGAAAACAAAACCGAAGTTTTTTGAGGAGTAAATATCGAAATAAAAGGCTTTATTGGTGCTGAGTTATTGGGAGATAACGTGATGACTTGGTGCTCGTTTCTATAAATAACGAGGCCGTTTCTTGTCGTTCTTTACCCGGTTGCAGAGAAATGATGAAATTTTGTTTAAAATGAAATCTTGGATTTTCTTGAAATTTTACCTCGGCTTGAATCTTTGTTTAATGAATGTTTTGTTTCTTGGGATCGGCTTGAATCTTTGTTTAATGAATGTTTTGTCTTCCCAAGACTTACTTTTTTTCTTGGCTATTATCTACTATGTACTGCTTTGAGTACGAGGGTATGGTTCCCAAAAAAGCAGTGGCCTAGTTCTGTAATAGCTAAAACGGAAGTCTATTGATGAGAAAAAGGTTACATCATTTGAAATGTTTGTTTATGCCATATACATGGACAGCCTCAAGTAGGTTAGTTTTCCTTTTCCCTTTTTCCCCTCGGTGTCCCTTGTTTGAATGTTAGCAGCAAAAGTTGCAAAACACTGGAATCAAGTGAAAGTTGAATCATCTGCTCTGATACTAGACACCATAACCATTTGTTTATATCGCTGCATCGCTTTGTCTATGTGATTTTCCAGGTTAATTGATCGAAGCATCAAGACCAAGCGATCTTTGATGGGCCTCTTGAGGTATTATAAAGTCACAACCTCTTTTCCTTTGGAAAAATAAGATATAACCAAACCTCAGTTTTTGCCCTAGTGACGTAATACATAGTGACATAATCACGATAATTGCCGTATCTCTAAAATGACCAACCATCCCTGATTCCTGTCGAGGACAGGTCCGACCTATTGGTCATAGATTTAACTTAAATATCATCTGTCTCCCCCAACAAAGCTCTTCTTTCATGATACATTTCCTAGTAATCTCTAGATCCCAAGAAGCTTTGCCCAACACGACTGGTTCGGATAGCAAAGTGATTGGTTGTGGAATTTGTAGAAAAAAAATTTCTAAGGGGAATATTTCCAAGAGAGGCTCCTTGAGCTGAAAATAATTTACTAGTTTTTAATTCATAAACACAAAATTGGAGATTAGTCCATAGTATTGTGAAATATATAGGATTGTGTGATAAGGTAAAAAAGACTATCTTACGATGTTAAACTGTTTTTGGACTTAACGTTCGTGGACACGCGGCGTACTTGGATTGGTCATGTGTCTAGTATCGGGTAGGCCCAAATCGCTTTTCAAGAGTCCAAAGGGTTCAAGAAAGTTCCGGACAAGGCCCAAAACATCCAGGAGCTTCAAAATATATTAGAATCGCAGAGTGGGAAACGATGTCTCGCCTCGTTCTTCGTCGGGAGAGCGTTCTTCGTCGGGAGAGCGTTCTTCGTCCTTGAATCCTACGAAAATGAGAAAAAACGCGATTTAGAAGAACGCGGAAGGTTTCTCATTGGGGCGTGCTCCGACGCTCACATTAGTCTCGGTCACATTTGTGTGAGTGGAGATGGTTTTGATTTCTCTTGATTTTAGTCTCAAAAGTGTTTTTTATGAGAGAAATAATTGAGTACAAAATTTGATATAATCTAATTAAAGAGAGAGATTTACCTTTAATATGTCGAGTCAGTGGAGTATTTATAGTGTTTTAGGATTATATGAGTGATCTAAGGGTTTTTTTTTTTTTTTTTTTTTTTGTGGTCCCAGCCAATATGGGCTCAAAAAACCATTAGGCACGCGGTCCACGTGAGAGTAATTGTCCATGCCCTGTTTTATCCTCTATGGACGGAGAGGTTCTTTAAGGCGGGGTCATTTTTGTCATAGGCTGGTAGAATTTTTGCACGTGGGCGAGAAGAGGGTTGCTAGCATATCTGTCATTTGAGCAGATAGGGAGATGTGGCACATATGCACGTGGACTCTTTTTATTTGAGTGAGCAGATTGGCGGAGAGACATGAGTTGGGTTTTGTTTAGACTTTCTTAGGCTTAAGTCATCTTTCTTTGTTTCCGTGTGGTTTTCATGATGACACGTACGATACTTTTTCTCTTTTTTTTTTTTTGGTTGCATACGTGTATTCAAGCTACATTATTTGACCATAGACTTGTATAAATGCATGCTTTTTGACTAGCCTCTCCATCCAAGCTCTAGCTCTTATTCCTCTCAATCACCGGTAATGAGATCATCATTCCAACAACTTGCAGTCTTCTCAATCATAATCATCTCATTTCGACCGTCCTCCCTCGCAACCCGGTTCCGCATCCGCAACAACTGCACCTACACCGTGTGGCCCGCCGCCGTCCCAGGCGGCGGCCGGGAGCTGAAACCCGGCCAAGCCTACGATCTCTCCAACACCGCGGCCGGGCCGGGCCGCGTGTGGGCCCGGACGGGCTGCGAATTCGGCCCCGACGGCCGCGGAAAGTGCCGGAGCGGGGACTGCGGCGGCCTCCTCGAGTGCCGCGCGAGAACGGGCGGGCCCCCATGACGGTGGCCGGGTACTCTCTGGCGGGCCGGAGCGGCAGCGGGCTCGACTCGTTCCACGTGTCGGTGGGAGAGGGGTTCAACGTGGCGGTGTGGTTCGGGTCGGAGTGCGGAGAGGCGGTGGGTTGCGTGGGGGACGTTAATGGGCTGTGCCCGATGGAGCTGAGGGACCCGGAAGGATGCAACAACCCATGCACAGTGTTCGGGAACGCCCAGTTCTGCTGCACGCTCGGGACCGAGTGCGAACCCACCAACTATTCCATGTTTTTCAAGGATCTTTGCCCTGACGCTTTTACTTACCCCTCCGATCTTGGTAAAAGAAGCACCTGCCGATCTGGAACCAATTACGAGATTGTCTTTTGTCCTGCAAGCATAACCCCGCTACCGCCTTCAGGTATCTCTCTCTCTCTCTCTCTCTCCCTTATGTTCGCTAATGGTATTAACCAAGATGTACCTTTATAAACCGTTATTAACCTTTGAAATTGGAACTCTATTAACCAAGAGTTCTTCTAGGGTTTTGGTAGTTTTCTGTGAGTAATAGTTCTTCTAGGGTTTTATTCCAATGCATCTCTGTCTCTCTCTCAATTTGATCCAAATGCTAATTTAAATACAAATAAATGACTGCAGAGCTTTCTGAATATGTTGGGGTGTGTTATAGTCCACGTGGAAGTATACCCGACGCTCAGGTCATAGCTCTTTACGAGCAATACAACGTCCCGAGAGTGCGGATCTACGAGCCGAACCGAGCCATTCTCAAAGCCCTCAAAGGCGCAGAGACAGAGCTCATGCTTGGCCTCCCGAATGTCGACGTCCCGAAGATGGCCTCGAGCCAAGCCGAGGCCGATGCTTGGGTAAAAAACAACGTCCAAAACTACACGGACGTCAAGTTCAAGTACATTGTCGTTGGGAGCGAGATGGACGTTATCAACCTAACTCACCTAGCCCCCGCCATGAGAAACATCCAGGCCGCGATTTCTTCTCACGGACTCTCCGATAAAATCAAGGTTTCAACGTGCATTAATGGGGTTTTCCTTGGGGCCTCGTTTCCGCCGTCGGCGGGCGCATTTAGATCAGATTTCGAGCCGTTTATGAAGTTCTTGACGAGCTTCTTGGTCAACAATAGCTCCCCATTGCTCGTCACCATTTACCCTTATTTTACTTATGTGGCCAACACGCGTGACGTCTCTTTAGACTACGCTCTCTTTAGAGATCGAGAAACCGTGGTTCGCGACGGGGAATTGAAGTACCGTAATCTCTTCGACGCGATGGTGGATAGTTTCTATTCTGCTTTGGAGAAGCTCGGTGGAAAGTCGGTGGAGATCGTCGTGGCGGAGACTAGCTGGCCGTCCTTTGGCGACAAAGAAGATCAAACAGAGGAGTACGCGTGGGTTTACATAAGCAACTTGGTCCGACATGTGAAGAACGGCACTCCAAGGAGGCCTGGAAGGCCCATCGAGACTTACGTTTTTGCCATGTTCGAGTACGCCGAGCATATGGGGATTTTTTGGCCGAACAAGAAGCCTAAGCTTTGAGCTCTGCCTTTGATGACACTTTAGTACCTAAAACCTTCTGCTTTAGAAAGTTTATCTATGAAATACATATTCATAACATCACAGGCTTATTTATTATACATGTTAAATTTTTCAATATATGTCGTTACTCATTGAATCTGGTTAAATATATTACTTATTTATGCATTCTCAATATTTTCAAGGTTGGCCGTTTAGCTATTATGGTAATTATAGTGACTTAGTTACTTACATAAAAAGACTCCATGTTATTTTCAATAATTTACTGGACAATGGTATAAGACATCGGAAATCCGCTTGCCTACGAAAAGACTCCATGTTATTTCCAGTCGGCGGAAACTTCACTATAAAAGTGATTTACATGTTTAACTTTGAAGGTATATATATCCCAAAGCTACCGCTGCTACTAAAAAAAGAACTCATCATTCATCATATTTAACAGGTACTATTGTAACGTATAAGAACTCATAACAAGTTAAAAGCAACAAAAGAGTACTTTGAACGGTGTTCCAGATAGCACTATTACTATATTCATAATGTACGCAATAGATTTTTTTTAAAATGTCTAACACAGAGCTTAATGTGCCAGTTTTGAGGCATCTTAAAAGAAATAAAAATAAAACTAAAAATAAATTTATTCTCTTAAACTTTGCAAACTAAAAGAAATTTCGATTTTCACTCTAATTTTCCTCTATCATAAGTACCCAACAAATCACTTGTCCAACAAGATGACCGTTGGATTCGGGGAGCCACGGCGAAAAGACAACAGCTGGTTCGTAACTTCTTCATGGCCATCGTAGTGCAAGCTGCGTGGAAGTTTATGACCATCTTCTCAAGAGCAAGCGAATTCGAGAGCATGAAACCAATGAAATCCATTTCAGCTTTCGTTGCATGGAAAGTAATGATGATTTCGATGTATCGAAGATTGGTAAATGGGCGGTTTGAGCTGTCAGATTCCCAACCTTTGTTACTTACTTCCAAACTCTCAGAGACAATGGCCTAAACAAGTCAAAATCAAAGAATAACACATTCAATTCACCCTATTACGATTATACTAAAACAAAGAGTGTTGTTCTTAAAGCAACATGTTTTTATGGTTGTTTAAAACCACGACATTTTCAAAAATATCATTAAGTTGTAGATGATGAAAATCGTATTTACTCGAACATTTATGGTTCAGTCATAGTTCTTTATGTTTTCCGGTGCTTACAAAACACTTTTTAGAAAATGAGTCAAAGTGATATATTTGAACTTTGAAATAATACCACGACCTCATGTTTATTCATTAAATTTTGAAACATGCAAGGCAATAAATAAATGACGACATAACTCAAATACTTCTATATTCTTGTGACTTCATTTTCATTCAGTCTTGCCTGAACGCCTAAAATATTAACGAACTTTTAAGAAGAATTAGGAACTATTATGCTACATCATCCATTATCTTTTCTTTAACAAAGTTTATACACAAATTTATTGCCCATCCCCTTTTAAATGTATAATGTCAAGTTTTAATATCTTCCAAATATTATTAATTTTTAAATGAAGTATTACCAAGTGTCGAGACTCAAGATAACTCACGGATATGCTTAGCTGTTGAAGATTATTAGATGCACTTCTCAGCAGGCAGAGAAGAAGTGAAGTCTCTATGACATCGGTAAGATGAATTTGGGTAAATAGATGACGGAGATGGGCTAATGGAACAGGAAACTCTTCTGATACTTTCCTGTGAGTGATAAGCTAGAGTACAAAAAAATAAGATTGTCATAATTGGGGACAAGAATATATAGTTCATTGGACAGACTAAACAAACCATCCCAACGATTGAATCGAGCTTAGCTCTTACCGATCAAAAGCCTTTTCAAGTAGTTTTCATATACATGATTGTCACTGTAAACTTTCGCGTGCATGAAAAATGCTCGTAGATGAGGGGTATTTCTAAGACTAACTTGGATAACATTTGTTATGATTCCTAAATTCGCAGATTTGGGGCTTCGATGCGGAGGTAGTGGTCTGCGTAATGACCATCGTAATTAAACTCCTCAAGCAAAGGGGAGCCGGAAATCAGTTTCTCAAGCACATCCCGGTTGACAATAACATTCTTGAGATGAAGGTGCGTCAAATTCTTGAAACCCTTAAATGTTGACGGAGGTTTCAAGACACAGCTGGTTAAGAACAAATGTCTGAAGCTCTTACATGAAAACATGGGATATGGCATCTGGAACAACATTCCAAGAGGCACATTCAATACCAGCGCTTGTAGAGGGTGTCTTGATAAGCAAAGAATCCATCTTTCTATCTCACTGTCTGGGATTTTATGCATAAAGGACATCTCAAATTTACGGATCAAGCCAGAATGATACAAAAGAACATGATCCACGACTCTCACAAGCTTATCGATCATGTCAGGTTGGTCAAGTGGGAAAGACCGATCGTCAAACACTAGGCTCGGTAACATTGCGTACTTGTACTTCCACTCTTTCGACAATATGCTCGTCTTCGTTGCGTCCTTTATCGGCAAGCACGATAATATTTGGTCCATAACGTTTCCCGGTAAGTCACTGATTCTATCTAGGTCCATGCTGCCATTGGAGCTGGGTGATGTTCTTAATTTCTGTAATCAAACAACAACACATATTAAATAATGAAAAAAATAAAGTACATAAATATCATGAAAATGTCAGAATTTTTTTTATTCGGGTATCCCTGCTCAGTGTTGGATTTAAAGTATAAACCTATAAGAACTTGGCTCATTCCATGTAAAAGCCAAAAACGGTGGAGACAGATACAGAGAGAACTATGCATGTATATGATCTTAAAACTGATTCTCTGACAAGTAAGGCGGAGCTTGGGCCCAGGGCTCCAATGCCCGTTAACTTTTGAAAATTATAATTTTTACTCTAAAAACTTCTATAATTTTAGCCTAAATTTATTTAATTTTTATAAATTTGCCCCCACTGAATTATTTTTATCAAATTTGCCCCCTCATTAGAATTCCTAGCTCCGCCAATATCCATGACATTCAATACCATACCTTGTGCGGTTGTGATGACATTTAAGTCAAGTCTGTCGGGGAATTCGATCGCCGAAAAGAATACTCACTTTATATAGCCTCGAGCTAGATCGTTTAAAGAAGGGGGTAAGAATATATTCTTTTATTATAATTTCTGTAGAGATGTAGAGAAGAGAAATATACCCGGAAATGTTACAGGCGAGCCCAGATGATGACGACTTGTTTTGTTGAGCGACGGTTTTGGAATTATACGGAAACTGATGAAATTGGGAATTATTATTATTATTATTTACTAACTTATAAGGTATAGGTTATAACCCGCATTTACTTCTTTTAAAAAAAAAAACCCCACGATTTTTAAGGAGAAATTTCATGAATTAAACTTCTTAATTGGTCTATTTTTTTTTATCAGATTTTAATCGGTCTAAATTAAGGGAGAGTTAGCATACTAGCCCAATCAACTCACCAATATTAGGAGAATAGCTCAAGTTTGAATAAATTAAGTGAATAGCCCAATTAATATTTCACTACCTAAATTACCTTCATATATAAGAGCAAAACTCAATTTTTCCAAACCTAAACCTAAACTCGTCCTCGTTCATTTCACGCCACCGATCCACTTCACGCCGTCGATCGCCGCCGATCCATTTCACGCCGCCGCGTCGTCGCCGATCGTCGTCCATCCTCGTTGCTAATCCCTAACACATCGCCGGCGAAATCCACCATAGACGCCGTCAAGATCCGCCATAGACGGCATCGATTCCGTTGAGCTCCGACGGCGGCGATGCTCGACCGGAACGAACCAGATTGACTCGAAAATCGGTGGGGGGAGAGGAATCGGCGGCGACGATGGAGGGGATTGAGTAGAGGCACTTTGTAAATTCGCGAATCGGTTAATTTAATTAACCTACTGGAGTGAGTTAGGTTAATTAATTAACTGATTCGTGAATGATTTGAAATTCACAAAAAATTTACAAAAATCACAACTTAAGTCAATTGATATTCAAAGCATTCAATTAATTAACCTAATTCCGAATTCAATCTTTTAGTAAATTAACTTTACTCACAAAAAAATCAGAACCTAAACTAATATTCAACCAATAAGTTAATTAATTAACCTAACTCACTCCAGTAGGTTAATTAAATTAACCAATTCGCGAATTTACCAAGGGCATTATGGTCTGAGCCGAAAATATGAGCTATTTGCTTAATAAAATGAAACTTGGGCTATTCCCCCAATAAAAATGACAAACTTGGTTAGTTACAACAAATTTCACCTAAATTAATTCAGAGACTCTTTGCATCATTTTATGCTTAAGATATATAAAATAAAACAAAACCCCTTGCACTAATTAATATCTTTCATCTTTCATTCACCACTTCGAAAAGAACCTAAAGTGTATTGCGTGAATATAATCCGTATTCATGATGAACAAATAGCAATAGAGATAGTGGCGGACCCAGATTTTAGAAAAATGAGTAAAAAAAAAAACAATTTAGACTGGAAAAACAATAAATAAATACTCTTGAAGATTACACCCGGGTCCGCCTTTGAACAGTGGTATAACAAATTATTTTTATATTCCGATAAAAATCCCTTACTCTAATTCTCCAAACTACATTATTAAAACTCGAAAATTAAACCACACCCTGCACTAAACATCATCCAGGGGCTTCGGAGCTGGACGACAACGACAATGGTACGTCACTCAATAATGATGGCCACACGACACCAAGACGAAGGGGCACAATGATGACGGTACTACAACAAGAATACATCGGCAAGACGGCGGGACAAAAATGGACAACGATGTCATTTTAAATCGAAGTATAAAACGACATGATTTCATATTAAAAAATATTAAACAAATTCCTAAATAAGTATTTAAATTATTCCTAAATATACTAAATTAATTTGCATATGCAAATTCTTTATCACAAATCAAAGTAATCAAAAGGAAAAAATATTTATATAAATTAAATTATAATATAAAGTTGAGAATCCGTTGTGTTTTCTAGCTTTTTTTTAGTTGAGAAAAATAGGAGAGAAATTTTGATGTTTACCACTTTCAAACATAACAAATAATTTGATTTTTTTTTTCATGCATTCTCCCTGCTATTATCATTTTTCTTCAAATTTCCAATTTCTCTTACATTTTTCGGGTTCCAAACGGACCTTAAAAGACGGTTTCTATATTTCAAATAAATAAATGCTTTAGTATGACCTATTTACCCATACGTTAAACTTTTAGTATAATTATCTAATAATTAATAAAATAGTCCAAACCAAGAAAAGACATATGCAATATACTAAGTGAGAGTTAAGCATAAACTAAAGTATATTTTTTATATTTAAATAGTTAAACTATAATTTTAATTAAGGATAGTTATTTAACTATTTTAAATCATTTTTTTTTTCTATAAAAGGAAATGTCAATAACTTATCGGATGAGGTATTTATTTATTTATTTTTCTAAGATCGGATAAGGTGTTTGTCAAGCCCGGCCCATGCGTAAGGCAACTTAGGCCATTGCCTAGGACCTCATAATTTTTTGAAGAAACAAAGGTCCGATTTCAAAAGACTATCAAATTTAACATAAAAAATCTATCTTCTTTTGAAGGCCTTGTTCAAGAAATTAAGCATGTGGAGGCCCAATATTTTGCTTTCATCGGCAAAGAGTCACTTATATTACAAATGATGACAATCACTTTAACGTTTAAACATAATAATGGGCCTTTTTTTTAAACCATAAGTCTTAATTTTGAAATATAAATTTGAAATAGCTATATAGGCATACCGAAGATCTTTTTTTTTGTAAGCTAAATTGTGCTTGCCACTTAAAAAAATAAAGTAGGGAATTAAATGAAATTGGAAAAAGTTTACTTGGGAAAGAAAGAGCAGTGATTTTTCACAAATTTGGATAAAAAAAAAAAGAAACATTTGGTTCCATATAATATATATATATATATATATATATATATATATATATATATATATATTTGTGAAGGTTTAGGTTTTTTTTCGAGTTGTGTTTAGTTAGATTACTTTATATATATATATATATATATATATATATATATATATATATATATTTGTGTGTGTTAATTTGCTTTATTAGACATGAGAACATAGATATAACTATTGATAAGGGAATTGTAATATTTTGATTTTAATTATAATTATAACTTATTTTTTTTTAAATAAATCATCATTTCTTAAAAAAAAAAAAATTAAAAGGTCGAATTTTTTTATTCTCGCCTAAGGCCTCAATATGTATTAGGCCGGCCACTGCCGGCCTTGGACTAAGGCAGGCTAGGCCCAGGCCTAGGGCCCAATATGTGGATGGGCCCCAAAAAATTTACATTTTTTGCTTATTTTTAAGAAAATTTACATTTTTTACCCTAAAAATTTACACTTTTGGCCCGTTTTCTAAAAAATTTATATTTTTTACCCCGAAAATTTAAATTTTTATTAGTATTATAGAGACCCCGATGAGTTTGGGCCGGTCCTGGTGTTGGTATAACGTATAAGAGATCGACCACGCACTTGTATTTGAAAAGACTGCATGTTATTACTAGTCACCCGCGACTTCATGATTAAGTCACATGTTTGACTTTGAAAGCATGTATCCCAAAGCTACGACCACGGCAACGTACCGTTCATCATATTTAACACGTACTACTGTAATATCTCGAAACCCGTCGAACTATTTTATCGAATTTATTTGACGAATACTCTTGATAAACCTACGAAATCTATGGTAACCAAGTTTTGAGATTTTATCGGAAACCTGCAAAATGACCTGAAATCTCGCTTCTCTCAACCTACCACCCGGTTGTCCATTTTTTTAGTCAGCTAATTTTTTGCAGAAATTGTACCACAACCACATGAGTTTTTGTGAGCGCAATGTCCCAACGCTTTGTCGATAATAGCACTACTACTATATTCATAATCTTGGAAATAGATTTTCTAACAACGTCCAACACAAAGCATGATGTGCCAGTTTTGAGGCATCTTAAAAGAAAGAACGAGAAAAATAAACTAAAAATATATTTACTTCTCTTAAACTTCGCAAACTAAAAGAAATTTTGATTTTCACTATAACTTTCCTCTATTCTTTAGTAACCAACAACTCACTTGTCCAACAAGATGACCGTTGCTTTTGGGGAGCCACGGCGAAAAGACAACAACTGGTTTGTAACTGCTTTATAGCCATCGTTGCACACGCTCTTGAGGCTTTCAGTGTGGAATTTTATGACCATCCTTTCAAGAGCAAGCGAATTCGAAAGCATGAAACCGATGAAATCCATTTCAGCTTTCGTTGCATGGAAAGCAAAGATTTTGATGGATCGAAGATTGGTGAATGGGCGGTTCAAGCTGTCAGATTCCCAACCTTTGCTACTTGCCTCCAAACTTCCAGAGTCAAAGAACTACATAAGTCAAGAATAGAGATTATCACATAAAAATTATCCTATTAGGATTATACTAAAATAAAAGGGTATTTTTCTTAAAGCAACAACAATTGTTTTATGGTTGTTTAAAACCACGACATTTTCTAAAATATCATAAAGCTGTAGATAATGAAAATCGCATTTACTAACATTTTTGGTTCAGTCATAGTTCTATACATTTTCCGATGGTTACAAAATACTGATTAGAAATGGGTCAAAGTGATATATTTGAAGTGATACGACGACCTCGTGTTTATTTATTAGATTTCGAAAAATGCAAGGCAAGAAATGAATTACAACATGACTCACGTACTTCTATATTCTTGTTGCAATAGTTCATTTTCATTCAGTCTTGGCTAAATGCCTAAAATATTGACGAACTTTTAAAAAGAATTATGAATTATTATGCTACATCATCCATTATTTTTTTCTTTAACAAAATGTATACACAAAATTAATGTCCATTGGCTTTTAAATTTATAATGTATAAGTTTTACTATCTTTCAAATAGAATTAATTTTACAATTAAGTATTAATAAGTGTCAAGATAACTCACCCAGATGCGTAGATATTTCAGATTAGAAGCGCTTCTTAGCAGGCAGAGAAGAAGTGAAGTCCCTTTGGCATCGGAAAGTTTGATTTCGGTCAATAGATGACGGAGACAGACTAATGGAGCAGGAAACTCTCCTGATACTTCCTTATCAGTGATAAGCTAGAGTACGAAAAAAATAAGATAGTCATGAACTGGGGACACGAATATATGGTTCATTGGACAGACTAAACAAACCATCCCAAAGATTGAATCGAGCTTAGCTTTTACCTTCAAAGCATCATGTCTAAGAAAAAACGTTTTAAGCCGGGGCATACCAGCCAAAAGTCCTTTCCAGTAGTTTTCATTCATATGATTGTCACCGTAAACTTTCGCAGACACGATAAATGATTGTATACGAGGGGTATTTTTAAGACTAACATGGACGACATTTGTGTTGAATCCCAAGTTTCGCAGATTTGGAGCTTCGATGCGGATGTAGTGGTCTGCGTAAAGACCATAATAAATAAACGTCTCAAGCAAAGGGGAGCCGGAAATCATACTCTCGAGCACATCCCGGTCGACCACAACATCCTTGAGAATAAGGTCCGTCAAACACTTGAAACCCTTAAATGTCGACGGAGGTTTCAAAACACAGCTGGTTAATAACAAACGTGTCAAGCTCTGACATGAAAACATGAGAGATGGCATCCGAAACGACATTCCAAGAGGCATCTTCAGTATGAGTGTTCGTAGTGGGTGTCTTGATAAGCAAAGAATCCATCTTTCTATCTCACTGTCTGGGATTTTATGCATAAAGGACATCTCAAACTTTCGGATCGGGCCAGAGTGGTGCGAGAAAACATGATCTACAACTCTCACAAGCTCATCGGTCACGCCAAGTGGGAAAGACTGACCATCAAACACCAAGTTTGGTATCCATGAATACTTGTACCTCCACTCTCTCGACAATATACTCGTCTTCGTTGCGTCCTTGATCGGCAAGAACGATAATATTTCGTCTATAACATTTCCTGGCAAGTCGCTTATTCTATCTAACTCCATGCTGCCATTGGAGCTAGGTGATGTTCTTAATTTCTGTAATCAAACAGCAAACATCAATAGAAGAAAAAAGTACAGTACAAAAATCCCATGAAAAATGTCCGAAAACTTCGATTTGGGTATCCCTGTTCAATGTTAGATTTATAGTATATACCTATAAAAACTTGGCTCATTCAAGGTATGTAGAAATTTGTTCTTTGTTATTCGAATGTATAAGCCGAAACTAAGGAATTACATGTATGCCTTGAATATCGGATCTGGCAACATGCATAGAGATAGATTTTATGAAATTCAATACTATACCTTGTGCTGTGGTGATGACATTATAGCAAAGTCCGTCGGAAACTTTGACCGGAAGATATATCCAATTTATAATAACCTCAAGCTAGATCGTTTAAATAAGGGAGTCAGTAAATATGTATTCTTCAATTATAATTTCTTTATAGATGTAGAGACACAAGAAAGAAGAGAAACTTACCCAGAAATATTCAGGCGAACAAATTGTGAATTCGAATAGAGATTAAATAGGCCAATGCCCAGACGACGATGATTTCTACTGCTGACTCAGTGCTGAGCCACGGTTTTGGGATACGGAAAGTCGGAAACTAACGAAATTGATAAATTTATTTATTTATTTATTTTGAGGAAGCCTCGGCTAATCAGAAGTTGTAAGTTATAACTTAATGGGGAAATAACACATTTAGTTTTAGTGAAATGTCGAGTTTAACCTTCGATTTTCAAAAATGTCGAGTTCATACCATCTGTTTAACTAAAATGACGAAATTATACACTCTGTTTAACTAAAATGACGAAATTATACCCTGAAATAGACAACAGTGTCACGAATATTCTTTTTATTGACTTTTCATTGACGTTGAATATAATATTTATATATAAACACCAATTATCTTTATTCATTCGCGCCATATATGTAATTTATTTAAAAACTAAAAAATAAACAACAGTCTCTTAATCGTGAAAAACACAGAAAGAGGCAAAGGGGTAAACATCGATAGTTGATAGTCATCAAAATCGCATATTCGAACAGAGAATCCAAGATTTAGAGTTACAATTCGAACACGGAATGAAGTCATTTCTTATGAGGTATGAGTTTTATTATTTAATTTCAATTTAAGGCTATTTTTATTTCAAAATTGAGAATTTGGAAGTTAGGGCACTGATTTATATTTGATTTGGTTTTTCTTATATAGAGTTAATATCAATGAAAGAGAGATTTGTGACGCTGTTATTCATTTCAAGGTATAATTTCGTCATTTATGTTAAACAGAGGGTATAATTTCGTCATTTTAGTTAAACAGAGGATATGAACTCGACATTTTTGAAAACTGAGGGTTAAACTCAACATTTCACTAAAACACAGGGTATAAATGTGTTATTTTCCCTAACTTATATAACCCCACGATTGTACTTCTTTTTTTTTTTTTTTTTTTTTTCGGAAACGCATTTACTTCTATTATGTAAAGGATTCTCCCAGATGGCATGAACTAGCCAATTCAAACTATGGCTTTTCCAAAATAGTTATAGTTTCATTAGGTTAGACAAAATAGCCACCACTCTCTCCACAAAAAATGAGCACGAGCATGGCCGATGTGACATAGACACGAGCATGGCCGATGTGACTGAGATCGTAAGCAGTGACTCCACAGACATACATTCCCACATTTCCTTCCACTTTCGGCCTGAAAACTTCCTTCTTTCTGCTCATTGTGTTGTGGAGCCAGAGCTCAGAAGACGACGAATTCTCTGTCGCTTTTCCGACGGAACTGCCTCGAAGGCTCTGGGCGATCGACGGTGACGCGCCTGAGGAGCCGAGGCATCAGAATCGGATGGGCTTGAAGAACAAGGGGTGAGCCGAGGCATCAGAATCGGATGCGCCGAGGCATCGGAATCGGTTCTGCTTCAGATCCTCGTCTCCGATGTCGGATCTGATGCACGGCTGGATCTGTTGGATTTCCAGATTGTCATTAAATTTAATCTTGCCTTCATTAATTTTAATCTTGTCTTCATTAGGTATAACAAAATAGCCAATTGAGAGTACTACGATTTTTAATCCTGCATCGATTAATTTTAATCCAGCGGTCATAAACCTTACATTTTGTCTTTATAGTTCGTTGGGATTAAATTTAATCCATCCTAGATTAAGTTGGCTAGTTTGCTTATAGTTGACAAACTATGGCTATTTTGCAAAAGCTTAAGTTCTATTTGGGTATATAGCAGCTTGACCCCATTGTAGCGAAATAGCAAAAAATGAAACTATGAAATTTGTTTTTAGCCTATGTTTCACAACTTTTAGGGAAATAGTCAACATGATTATATGGCAATAATTAAGGTCTTATTTACCCTTATTTATTAATAAATTCGTCATTTTCTCTCTCCTATTTTTTTTCCTACACTTTTTTTACATAAAAACTTCAAAAAACCATATCTATCTCATATGAACTCGAAATTGAGTGATTCCAAATCATACGGATTCGTGACACCGAGATCTTCAAAAATAGATCCATTGTGTTTGATGAAAAATAATGTTTAATACCATAGATGTAGAAAAATCTACCTTAAATATTATATATTTTTCCGTCATTTAAGAAATTTTCATTATTATTAGTGGCATAAAATTAGGGTATAAATTCGTTTTTTTTTTTTTTTTGTTATTAGTTGTTATTGATCTATCATGTTTTTTTTATTCGAGTGCAGTGCATTATACATTATTTATCAAAATCAATATATGTTTGTTGTCTTGCACAATGTTCGCTATTTACTACAATTAATCACTATAAACCGTTAAAACCGTCTACAAAAATCAAATAAAAAGGCAAACAAACATATATTGCGGGGAGGGGATTTATTTTTGGCGAAGTAAGTCACATCAATTTCTCTTTCCTTACTTCTCTCTACACGAACCGTAAACTTTTTTTTGCTCTAAACGGTGGAGAGAAGTGTCTCTCCTTCTCTAGATACTTTTGTGTCTCAATTTGCGGGGAGGGGATTTATTTTTTAAATATTTTTCTCATATATTTTTTTCTCTTTTTGCTGCAAATTGCTTCCATCGTTTCTTCACCACCATCATCGTTGGCCTACGATTTTGTTCCTAAAATTGCTTTCTTCAACGACTCGAGCCGCTGACGATTGCGAAGTTCTCGTCCTCAACGAATAGAATATTTATGTTTTTGTTTGTCGATGATTTTTCTGTAACTTTTTTTATTTTTTATTTTTTTTTATGTTGTTGTGTAACAAGAGTACTATGTGCAAATTGCACGTGATAATGGTTTTTGGCAACTAAATGTAATTATAGTGTGTAAGTTTTTATGCTATAAACAATTTTTTTTTTTTTTTTAATGTTAAAGGTAAAAAATTATTATTTTATCTACTATTTGTGGTTATATTTAACTTTGATTATGTTTCTATTTTTAAAAGAGCATAGTCCTAAATAGTTTATGTTTATGTCTCACTAAAGAGTCACACCGCGCAGCCACCATATTGCCGACAAGCCACGCCGCCAAAACCGAAGAGGGTTTCTTGGGAAGAGAGAGAGGAAGCCTTCGGTCTATTGAGGGTGAGAATTAGTAGTGCGTCACATAGTCCTAAATAGTTGTTTGCAGTTTGAAAACATTATTCCTAAAATAATTTAAAACACTCTCTATTTAAAAAATGTTGCACTTTAAAACTGGTATTCTTGTCATTTTCCTAAGTACGTTTAACCATGAATAGCCCAACAATATTAAAGGCTCACTTCTAATTTTTATTTACTCAACCCAATTCAAAAGAGTAAAAGAATTGACCCCAAAAAAAGTTATCGGGCGCATTTAGAACTTTTGAAAACTTAGATTAGAAAAAAGTCTCAAAATAAAAGCTAAGAAAATTAATGGTGGAATATGATAAAAAAATATATACAAAAATTTAGGTAACTATTATGTTTAAACGTTTGAGATTACTATATAGCCAATTTTTTATTCGATAAATAACCACAAACCTGACGTGACATTGTTTAGGCTTTTTATGCATTTTTTGTTTTCCCTTTCATTTAAATTTTTGGAATTGAGTTTAAAGTTTGAATTTTTTTTACGTTTAAATTTTAAATTTAACAAGAGATAATTGGGTAATTAATTTTAAATAAATTCCTACAATTTAGCAGCCTATTATGGGATTACGCGAGAATTTTTGTTTCAAATAAACCAGCCACTAATGTCAATAAATCTTCAAATAATTTCTAGATTTTTTAAACCAATTATTTTTTTTCAAATTTTCCAAAAAAAAAAAAATCGTTCTTATATTTTTAACATCACAATCAAACGAAAATGTCTCGAACCTTACTTTTATGACAATTAAGTAAATAAGAAAAATAAATACAAAAGAAAAATAAAATGATATTTTATTAAGGGGATTTTTGTACAAACATATATAAGATAGTCATACTTTTTTTTATTTTTTATAATTTGACTTATTAGATTTTGATCCTAATAGAGGTCATATGGTAGGAATAATTTTTTTTTTTTTTTGCTCAAAACTTGATAGATGGGTGTTGATGTCGATTTTTAGATCGATCAACAATCACAAATGAAAGGTGAAGTGATAAAAATAATTTAAAGAGGTTTAGAAAGACGTCGTATAAGAAACAATTTAATAATAAAGAACTATAATAATATACGAATATTAATTACTTTTATTAATTTAGAGAAGGTTACAAATGGACGAAGTGACGAACTCAACAGGTCGAGCTCAAGATCGTGAATATAAGAATACAAAATAGAATTAATTGAAAACTGAGATGTAGAGCTTGCGTGTGGGAAAATCGTCATCTCCTCTTCTATTTATAGACGAGATGGAACCTTTTGGCCGAAGACACGTGTTCCCCGATCCACTCTCCTCGCCGAGGTCGTAGTCGTCCGAGATCTGGTCTTCGCGGCGTAGTCTACTCTTTGACTGATCCTTCTGATTAGGAAGACGTGGACGAACTGGAGTCTATCGAACCGGGAAGTGTTGCTGGACTTGGGCCGACCTGCAGAGAGCGAGTCAGGTCCAAAATTGATTTCGCGGGCCGCTTCTCAAATGGATTGTGGGCTTCAATCGGGCCTAAGCCCATCTGAAACGATATTTTAATATTTGAGTTTTTATACCCCCACAATTAGCCCCCAAATATTTTGAAAATATTTCGAATATTTTGAAAATATTTAACGCGGGGAATTCGAATTGTTCCGAATAAAAATGGGGGAGATTGAAGATTTAGGACCACGTGGCGTCGTGTGAGAGCGCGTCTTCTTCACACGTGGCGTGTCGTAACCATATTTCCTAGGTCGTAGTCGAAGAGTCGGAGAATCTGTTATCTTTGCAGATATCGAGGGAAATATTTTTGATTTGATTCGATCCGTTTTCCGAAATCATTAGATTTTTTTTGGGATTTTGGTTAATAATGAAACATATAAATATGTAGACCGAAGAGTCGCTTCTTTTCATTTATATTCTCATCGTCCGCAGTTAAAAGGTAATTCTCCCTCTTTCTTACTTTCTCGCTTTCTTTCTGATTTCGAGTTCTCTCTCTAAGTTCTTTAGGTTACTTGCACTTCGGCTATTATCGACTCTCAGTTCGACTAGCGAACTCAAACGAGTTTATAGATTTAAACACTTCGCACGTAGAACACCTTAGAACCAGATGTCGAACTCAGAACTTCGTCCGTCGGGGTCTCAACCTTTCGGGAATGAGGATATCTTATTGCCCTCAGCCGTGACTTCGACCGATCTTAGGAGGATTCGTGAAAAATACCAGATCTCCCCAGAAATTAACATCCTTCTTCCTCCTCCTGGGGCTACAGCTGACACCGTAGTGGAGGGTTATTGTTGTATATATGAAATATGGCTGGAGAAATGTGGTTTAAGATTTCTCATCCATCCTTTCCTATTCGACTTCGCCTAGACTCTAGGGTTGATCCTTCCCCAGATGTGTCCGAACTTTGTTAGGATGGTAATGGGTCTGATAGTTGTGGCCTACGAGGAAAAGATCGAACTCACTTTGATGGATTTAGTCCGTCTTTGTGTGGTCAAGGCGAACTCAAAACACGATCCGAAGTGTTTTTACCTCTCGAAAGCCACGGGAAAAGGGTGTGATCTCGGGCCTTCCTTCGAAGGACAAATTTTGGGGGAGGCGATATTTTTACTTCGTTGTGAACGAGCATTCACTCGGGGATCGAGCTCGTTCTTTCTCGTCAAAATGGGCGAGCTCGCCGAGTATGCATAAAATTTAGTTCGCCCGTATTTATATTCTTTACAATGAGATTTTTATTCATCATCATTTTTTTTAAAATATTTTTTTTAGAAAAAATCAAAGCGCCACCCCAAGGAGTGGAGTTCGCCGAGAAATTATCGTTACTGCAGTTGGACGAAGTAGAGTAGTCGAGCTTCACCCCTTTCAGATTCATTTCGGCCAAAATTTGGCATTTTCCACCAAATTTATCAGAACACCTAGAGGAAGGTCAGTTCGACGATTTCGACACTGTCTTCTTTTCTCTGCAATTAATTTTGATTGTTATTTATTATATTCTCTTTTTTAGTCGTTGGAGACAATATGAACACTCCGATCAGTGCTCGGGAGGCGAGGAAATAGAAGAATGGGGGTGCCGCCTCGACTTCGGCCCCGATTCCAGCTGTTCCAGCGGATACTCCCGAGGTCGAAGTGACCGGGGTTCGCTTAGTATCCGAGATCCCGCTCGTCTTGGTGCCTTCCGACGAGGTACTTGAGACGGCCGAAGATGCCCCAATAGGCGTCCAAGGAGCCGGGGTACCTGAGGCCGAGGAAGATCAAGCCCCCGGGATCGAGGACGACTCCCCTGAGGGGGCCGAGAGAGTTCGAGTCCACGAGAGGGCCGAGGTCGCGGGCGTGGCCAAAAAAAGAAAGATGCCGGCGAACCGAGTCCCCGAGGGGGGTGCTCCCGGAGAGCGGAAGAAGAAGAAGAGGAAAGAGCCGGTTCCCGAACGTGTCGGCCGGGATGGGGAAGAGCCCACCCCTGAGGCTCCTGTGACCGCAGTGACTCGGGCGGACAAAGGCAAAGCCGCAGTTGAAGGAAGCAAGTCTTCTTCGAAGTCGAGGTCCGGGGGCCGAGATGACTCCGCCCCTGCTGCTCCCCGGAAAAAGAAACACGTCATCAATTTTCATTATGCGCGGGATCACCTGCTGTGTGACGATATTTACTCCTCGACGGGGTTTTTTCGTCAGGTGACGTGTTCTGGGATGGAGCTCCCGAAGGTTCCCGAGCTCGCCGAGGCGGACTGGTACAGGATGATGGCTTCGGCCATAACCGGGGTGAGTTTTTTTTTGGAATATTTTTGTGTATAACCGATATGTTGTGAAAAATGATTATTCTGTTATGATCGGACTGATGAAAGTTGGGTTGATTTCAGCTGTCCACCCAACTGAACCGAGGTGTTTTCCGTTATGAGAAGCGCCTTCATGATGCTAAGGTCGAGCAGGAGAAGCTCGCCGAGGTTCAGAAAGGGACAGAGTCTCTTCAAGCAGAGCTCCAGGGGATGAATGACAAGATCTCCACCCTCCAAGACGACCTCCTGGCCAAAGATGCCTTACTGGAGAAGTCGTACGGCAAGGTTGAACGCCTTACCGACAAAGTTCAATTCTTGTCCGTCGACCTCGACGATAAGAAAGAGAAGGTCAAAGGGTGGGCAGCTCATTCTGGCGACTTCGAGAGGGAGAGAAATAAGCTAGCGGCCGACCTGGGGGCTCGGGATAAATAGCTGAAGGACGCTTTGGAGGAGATCGCCCGGATGAATATAACGGTGAAGGCGGAGCGAGATCGGGCGGTGCATACGGCGAAGAAGGCGACCTCGCTGAAGTATCGCGAGCAGATAATTAAACACGGTGCGCAGAAAGAGAAGATGGACAAGGCCGTTCTCATTCTCAAAAAGCTCGAACAGTGCCGGGGGAACAAGGAGCTGATCTCGGAGGCCTTGAAGGGCGAGATCTCGGACTGGGCGACCGAGATGAAGGACACCGAAGACGACATCGCTCAATATGTAGCCGATTACGCGGCCATCTCCATTCCTGAGGTCGAGGACGTCCTGTTCACCCTGTACTCGGATCGATCCCCTGCCGAAGCACCCGTGACCGATGGGGAGACTTTTGTCATTAATGAGCATGGTTCAATGCTTGGCCGTGCTGACGAGGTCCTCAACACTATCCCGGAGGGGAACGAAGAGGTGGCGGCGTTCACGCCTACTCCGGAGAATCGAGATGCCGAGGTCGAACCCCGCGACCAAGCTTGAGTCTTCTCGGCCCGTTCAGCCCCCCCTTTTTTTTAATTCAATAAAATGTTTTTTTTTTGTTTCTGGGGCCCGTGTTTTGGGCGAAGTTTTTATTGGTTCTGATACAATCATAGGGGGCTTCGGTACCTCTATTTTATTTGAATTTATGTTATTATTTTATGCAATTTAGATTTTTAATTTTCCCAAGTTTTTCAGCTCGCCAAAATCTATTATGAATGCATGGATGTTTATTTTTTTTATTCATTCCGTCCGGCTGATCTGAATATCATTATTTCGTTTGTTCCTGAGACAGCTCGAATTAGTATAATCTGTTTAAGTATTTTAGGTCGCTTGTATTCGGCCTAAAATGTTTCCCTTAAAAGTTTCAGATGATTTTGCTAAGTTATTTAGATCGTGATGGAATTAAAAGGTTTCCCTTAGGCCGAGGTGTGGAATTTTTTCGTCGTTCAAAATCTGTTTAGTTGTCCGGAATATTGCTGGTCCGAAGCGTTTCCCTTTAGATTTGAAGCCGAAGTCCGTAATTAAATTTGGTGAAAATTTTAAGTCTTTTAGATCGTCGTGGACCTAAAAAGTTTCCCTTAATATTTTCGGGCGAGGTCGATCCATGTGGGTGCGATCTCTGATGACGCTGTGAGATGTCGGCTCTCGCCAGAGTCGTCGTGAGGTGTTTGCACTGCTAGCCTTCTCCGAGGTCGGGGTCATTGGCCGAGGTGCGAGCTCCGTGGCTCAAGAGGGTATGGGGACTGTGCCTTTGTGGTAAGAGGCTGCCTACGTACCCTTATGCAGGGATCAAGTCGGAGTAGTTCAATTCTTACTGGTTTCAAAAGTAGTATTTTTTGAGGTTCGAGACGTTCCATGATCTTAAAACCGGGATTCCGTTGAGTGTTTCAAGTTCATAAACGCCGGGATAGGTTACTCTGGTGACCCTATAGGGGCCTTCCCATTTTGCCCAGAGTTTTCCGGCGTTTGCCTCAGCAGTGTTTTGGAAGATTTTTCGCAGGACCAAGCCCCCTACATCGAATCTTCTTGTATTAACATCCTTGTTGTAGAATCTAGCGATGGATTGCCTATAACGGGATAACCGTGATAGGGCTGAATCTCGCTTTTCCTCCACTAGGTCTAAGGCATCGCATAGATCCTTGTCATTTTTTGGCTCATCCTCAGGTGCGTATTTTACCCTAAGGGTTTGCACCTGATGCTCAATTGGGATGACAGATTCGACTCCATGGACGAGGGAAAACGGAGTTTCCCCTATCGGCCTTCGCGGGCTGGTTCGGTATGCCCATAGCACGCCTGGCAGTTCTTCTGCCCACCGCCCTTTCTTGGCATCGAGCCTTTTCCTTATGGAGTCAACTATCGTCTTATTTGTTGCTTTCACGTGCCCATTTCCTTGAGGATATCGTGGTGTCGACATTCTTACCTCAATGTTGTTATGAAAGAAAACTTTCTAAACTTTTTCAATATGAATTGCGATCCGTTGTCTGTTATGATCTCGTGGGGAGTGCCATGTCGACAGATTATATTTTTCCAGATGAATGCGGTGACGTCGACGTCTTTTATCAGGACGAAGGCGCCAGCTTCCACCCACTTTGAAAAATAATCTGTTAAGATTAATAGAAATCTTAACCCGCCAGGGGCGACCGACATTGGTCCCACAATGTCCATAGACCATTTCATGAACTGGTATGGAGCCGAGATAGAGGATAATTCTTCTGCGGGTATTTTTATGTTGGGAGCATGGCGTTGGCATTGGTCGCAGCGACGCGAGTGCGCCTCGCAGTCTGCCAGCATAGTCGGCCAAAAGTAGCCTTGCCTCTTTATTCTGATGGCAAGCGCTCGTCCGCCTGCGTGATTTCCGCATTCCCCTTCGTGTACGTCTTCCAGGATTCGTTTAGACTCTTCTGTCCCGACGCACTTGAGGTAGGGTCCTACGAAGCTTCTTTTAAACAGATTTCCATCTATGATGCAAAATCTCGCGCTTCTCAGCACGAGCTTGCGTTTTGCCATCTTATCGGATGGGACCGTACCAGTCGTGATGTAATGTAGTATTTCATCTCTCCAATCCCCCCATTCTATTGTTATGACCGCGGTAGTGGTTATGGCAATGGAAGGTTGTTTGATTGTTTCGACTGGGATGAACCTTTTGAGGTCCGGATCCGAGGTAGATGCCAAGGCAGCCAACGCGTCGGCCGAAGTATTTTCACCCCGAGGGATCCTAGTCAGGGAGAATTCTTCGAATTGTTTCGTGAGGTCTTTTACGGCTTTTAGGTAAGCTTCCATTCACTCGTCCCTTGCCTCGTACTCTCCGGAGTATTGGTTTGCCACGAGTTGGGAATCGCAGAAAGCTTCTACTTTCTTTGATCCAACTGCGGTCGCCAACCTAAGTCCGGTGATTAGCGCTTCGTATTCGGCTTCGTTATTTGATGCGACGAAGTCGAGCCTGAATGATTGTTCTATGGTTTCATTGTTAGGGGGACGTCAGGTGTATTCCCACTCATGTCCCTTGCTTCGATGATGCCCCGTCCACTTTAAGTGTCCAGGTGCCTTCGACTTCGGTCACGGTAGGAGTTTCCCTCGGGAGTTCGATGATGAAATCTGCTAAAACTTGCAATTTTGCGGATGTCTTCACTCGGTACTCAATATCGTATTTGCTCAGCTCCACGGCCCACTTGGTTAATCTTCCTAATTGATTAAGGCTATGTAGGAAACTTCTGAGAGGATATGAAGTCATTACTATTATGGTGTGAGATTAGAAGTATGGTCGAAGTTTTCGCGCTGCGGAAACGACGGCCAAGGCCAGTTTCTCCATAATAGGATATCGAGTTTCAGCATCGACTAACGACTTGCTTGTATAAAAGATTGGTCGTTGGTCCCCTTGCTCTTCTCTGACGAGTACTCCACTAACTGCCGCTTGAGACACTGCGACGTATAGATAGAGTGGCTCCCCCGCAACGGGTTTTGCCAAGATTGGGGGTGTCGATAGATACTCTTTCAATTTTTTGAACGCCTCTTCGCATTTGTCATCCCATTCGAGCTTCTTGTTTCCTTTAAGGAGCCGATAGAAAGGAAGACATTTATCTGTAGACCGAGAGATGAAGCGGTTGAGGGCAGCGATGCGTCCCGTCAACCTTTGAACTTCACGCCTATTACGGGGTGAGGGCATCTCTCGCAAGGCGTGTAATTGATCCGGGTTAGCCTCAATTCCTCGTTGGGTAACTAAATACCCAAGGAACTTGCCGGATGATACTCCGAACGAACATTTGGTGGGAATGAGTTTCATCTTATATTTATTCAGTACCTCGAAACATTCCTCCAAATGCCCTATGTGGTCGTTCTCCCTTAAGGATTTTACCAACATGTCGTCGATGTACACTTCCATCGTCTTCCCTATCTTTTCTTTGAACATTTCATTGACTAACATTTGATAGGTGGCGCCAGCGTTCTTTAGTCCAAAGGGCATGACCTTATAGCAATACGTGCCTCGGTCGGTGATGAAGGCTGTTTTTTCTTGGTCATCCGGATGCATCAGGATTTGGTTATATCCTGAGAATGCGTCCATGGATGAGAGGATTTCATGCCCCGCGGTCGCTTCGACTAGCTGGTCGATGTGGGGCAGTGGAAAGCAGTCTTTGAGGCATGCTTTATTTAGATCAGTGAAGTCAACACATACCCTCCATTTCCCATTTTTTTTCTTTACGACGACAGTGTTTGCCAGCCAATCCGGGTATTTCACTTCGCGGATTGAATCTGTACTGAGCAGTCTTTCAACTTCGTCGTTGACTACCTGTGCCCTGTCGGGACCGAGCTTTCGTTTTTTTTTGTTTTACAGGTTTAAAACTGGGATTGACGTTAAGTTGGTGAGACGTGACGTCGATGCTTACTTTGCATATCTTTGGTTGACTAGGCGAAGGTGGATTTGTTTCGTTTCAAGAAACAGATCAGTTCTCGCCTGATGCCACCTTTAAGCTTAGTTCCGATTCCGACACACTTGGAAGGATCGGAGCCATCGAGCTGTACTTGGACTGTTAACTCAGTACTTGGCACATCGAGGGAGTCGAGATCTTCTAGTGTGGGAACGCTCCCAGCCGACTCCACACTCATTAATTGCTATTGCTCTTCTTTGATTGCTTTGGCACAATGTTTGTGGCTAGTGAGATAGCAACTGCGGGAGGTTGCCTGATTACCTCGGATCTCTCCTATTCCCCCAGGCGTAGGGAAACGAATACATTGATGAAAGGTTGAAGGCACAGCCCTCATCATATGTATCCACGGTCTTCCCAAGATAATGTTGTAAGGGGAGGACAGTCTAGTACTTGAAACTCTACTATTTTGTTGATTCCGTGTGTTTTTACGGGCAACCTGATTCTTCCTAAGGATGGAGTAGTGGACCCATTGAAACATGTTAAATGGGTTTGTTCTCTTTCGATCTCGTCTTCATCGATTCCCATCCTTGCCAGGGTATCCTTGAAAATAAGATCTACAGAGATGCCTCCATCGATTAGAACTCTCGCAACCTCATCGTTAGACACGTCGATCGTGATCACGAGTGCGTCGTCGTGTGGTTCGGTTGTCCCTATTGCTTCTTTTTCGGAGAACGAGATTTGAACATCTTGTTCTAATCTGATTTTGGTAGTTTGGTTACTCAATCGACGTTGATGTGTTTTGATTGAGTTAACCGTTTCGTTGCAAAACTTTGAGCCGCCCATTATGAAGTCAACCTTGTGTTTTGCAACAGTCGGCAGGGAATTTGGTTCCCCTTCCTCATCGGGGCTTGCTCTCATGGGGGAGGGGTTGCCCATTCCCCTGTTGTTGCTATTAAAGACCTTCTTTTTTGGCGAGGGTCCTAGATCGACATCTTTTAGTTCCTCATTTGCATATTTCTCTGCTAGGGCCTTACGCATGGTCTCGCAATTAACCGTGTCGTGGCCGTTAGCCTTGTGGAAACTGCAATACGCATTGGGATCCCTCGTCCATTTCTTTGCCTAGGGACCTCCCTCCTTAATTTCATCACCGACATTGAACGTATAGTTAGGAGGAGCGTGTTGCTTTTTGGCGTGAGGTATGGCGTCGTGGGGATTAATCCTGCGAGGGTTATTCCCAGTGTTTACGGGCCTGACCCAAGTATTGGAGGGTAGTTTCTTTTCGGCCGCGCATTGCCTCTCGTAGGAAGCGAATTCCTCTTCAGCCTTTACGTAATTCGCAGCTTTATGAATTGCGTCCTCTAGTGTGAGGGGCGGTTGACAGTCATTTCCAATTTCATCTTTGAATCGTGCATTAACCCGTTCCTTAGAGAGGTTATGGCAGACTCGTGGCATACGTTAGAGATTTTCGAGAGTACTTCCTTGTAACGGATCATGAAATCCTTCAAAGATTCGTTCTCTCTCTGTTGGATCCCCCATAAGTCTGCTATGGTCAGATCGTCCTCCACGAACATCGAATAGTGTTTCAGGAATGCAACCGATAGCTTATTGAAACCATCAATGGAGTTTGGTTCGAGTTTGGAGAACCATTCCAAGGCGGGTCCGGACAAGCTTTCAGCGAATAGTTGGCAGTATCCTGCCTCTAATTCTCTCTCAGCGAGTATAACCCGTCCCATTGCGACTCTGAAGGACAATATAAATGCTTTCGGACTTGAGGTGCCACTGTATCATGGAAGGCGAACCTTTCCGGTATCTCCCAGTTGCACTTCAGTGATATTTCTGGCGAAAGGAGTTCGCCTTGTTTCTTCAACGAGACGATCTATCTCGGGAGCCGAGCTGGTCGCAGAATGAAATTCTGAACGAACAGCTCTCAGCTCGGCCGTTTTAGATTCCTTGAACCTGTCCAGTTCGGTCATACTGGGTTCACCACCACGAAATAGGCGATGTCCCGATTGTGCCGGACTGGCCGCAGTTGCACTTACCGGACCCTGACGGGTCTGATTCATCCCACCAAAACGCTGGGGGTGAATGTTTAATAGATCGCTGGAGGGCGAGGTCCCGAATCAGTCGGGAAAGACCCGGACGGTGCTCCCCCGAGCGGAGGCGAAGGGTGTCCGGAAGGATCGATCGTGACTTCTGTCGCGACCTCGCCAGCAGCCCCCCCCAAGCTGAAAGCTTGTGATGGGAGACTGGTCTGTTCCTCGGGTGACCTGTATCCCAGAGAAATCCAGACGGACTCCGGGAGGGATAGCTCGGCTTGTTTGCGCAACCGAGGTTGCTTGGCGAGCTGACTCAGAGGCGGTCATATCTCCGGATCCCACTTGAGGATCCGGGGTGTTTTGAGGAGTCGAGAGAGTATTCAACCGGTCATTAAGAGCACGGTTGGTCTCGGCTTACTCATCTATCTTTTTGGTCAGCATATCCAGGATTGCCCTGATCCCCGGGGGGATCTCCTCTCCGGATTCGTAATGAGTCGGAGTGGAAGACATGATTTTTTTTTTTTACGAACTGCTTCTTCCGAGATTGGTCTTTCTGAAAATTCCCACAGACGGCGCCAAATTGTTGATGTCGATTTTTAGATCGATCAACAATCACAAATGAAAGGTGAAGTGATAAAAATAATTTAAAGGGGTTTAGAAAGACGTCGTATAAGAAACAATTTAATAATAAAGAACTATAATAATATACGAATATTAATTACTTTTATTAATTTAGAGAAGGTTACAAATGGACGAAGTGACGAACTCAACAGGTCGAGCTCAAGATCGTGAATATAAGAATACAAAATAGAATTAATTGAAAACTGAGATGTGGAGCTTGAGTGTGGGAAAATCGTCATCTCCTCTTCTATTTATAGACGAGATGGAACCTTCTGGCCGAAGACACGTGATTCCCGATCCACTCTCCTCGCCGAGGTCGTAGTCGTCCGAGATCCGGTCTTCGCGGCGTAATCTACTCTTTGACTGATCCTTCTGATTAGGAAGACGTGGACGAACTGGAGTCTATCGAACCGGGAAGTGTTGCTGGACTTGGGCCGACCTGCAGAGAGCGAGTCAGGTCCAAAATTGATTTCGCGGGCCGCTTCTCAAATGGATCGTGGGCTTCAATCGGGCCTAAGCCCATCTGAAACGATATTTTAATATTTGAGTTTTTATACCCCACAATGGGTGGGTAACAAAAAGGAGGGCGTATTTTATTTGATTTTTATTTTTTTAATTAATTACATGGAGAGGAGCGAATAGAAAAGATAGCGAATTTGAAGAAGGGTGAACAACTTTTTACCTCTTGTATTTTCAATTTGTAAGGCTTACGATTTCGAGTTAGTGGAGAGTAAAAGCAAAATGTCAAAAATAAGTTCGGAGGTATTTTTGTCTTAAATGGTAAATGCGTATAATTTTCCAATCGTTTTAAATTAAAATGTGTAAGAGATTAATATGAAAAGTTTTGATACATAAAATTCATTTTTCTTTAAAAATCAAGTTAACCGCAAACCACGGAGCAATTTGAACGGTGTGCCAGCATAGCATCATTTGTACTAAATATTCATAATCTTGGCAATAAATTTTCTAACAATGTCCAACACAGAGCATATAATGTGCCAGTTTTGAGGCATCATAAAAGAAGGAAACATACCAAAATCTAATTATCCTATCTCTCTTTTTCCTAAAATTAAAGGTTCAAACAACTAGATCCCTGAACTAAAAGTCACTTGTCCAACAAGATGATTGTTGCTTTTGGCGAACCACAACGAAAAGACAACAATTGCTTCGTTACCGTGATCGCTGCTTTATGGCCATTGTTGCACAAGCTCTCGAGGGTTTCAGCGTGGAAGTGTATGACCATCTTCTCAAGAGAAAGCGAATTCGAGGGCACGAAACCGATGAAATTCATCTCAACTTTCGCTGCACGGAAAGCAAAGATTCTGACATATCGAAGATTGGTTAACGGGCGGGCGGGTCAAGCGCTCAGAATCCAAACCTTTGCTACTTGCTTCCAAGCTCTCTTAGACAAAGGACTACATAAGTCAAGACTAGAGATTATCACATACAATTTATCCTATTACAATTATACTAAAATAAAGTATTTTGATCTTGAAGCCATAGCAATTCTCATTCTAATTCAAGAACTCACACCCTCCACTCCAAACCAGGGCATTTACTAAAATATCATTAAGATGTAGAAGATGAAATCATGTTTTCGTTCTTTCACGATCGAGATCTCAGAGAGAAGAAGAGAGATGAAACGAGAAATTTTGAAAAAGGAAAAACTATTTCATTAACTGAGAATTGGGGACGAAGACCCAATTTAAACATACAAAAGACAAAAGGAAAATTACATAAAAGACCTTACTTAAACGTTTAAGTAAAGGGCAGAAAGGTAAAAGACATAAACCAAAAAAACAAAGAGCAAAGCTAAGCGAAGTTAACTTATACTCGAAGCAACCTAACCATAACTGAAAGATTCATCTAAACTAAACCAAATTTCTCAATACTCCCCCTCAAGGTGGACGAAAGATGTCCTTGAGAGACAGCTTGGATAAGATAGATCTCAATGCCGGAGTAGGAAGGGGTTTAGTAAAAACATCCGCCAGTTGATGGTGAGTACGAATCGGCAACAGCTTCAAAGTTCCACGCTGCACATGGTCACGAACAAAGTAGAGGTCGATCTCTATGTGTTTCGTTCGTTCATGGAATGCAGGGTTGGAAGCGATGTACACGGCGGCTTGATTGTCGCAAAACAACACTGTTGGACTTGACTGATCTATGTGGAAGTCACGTAACAGTTGTTGCAACCAAATCAGCTCACTTGTCGCAGAAGCCAATGCTCGATATTCTGACTCTGCCGACGATCTTGACACTGTCTGCTGCTTCTTTGACTTCCATGACACCAAGGAGTCTCCAATGAACACGCAAAATCCAGCGATAGTCGCCGTGTGTCTGAACATGCTGCCCAGTCAGCATCCGAGAAGCCTTTCAACTGTGTTGAAGTTTGAGCTGAGAAGAAAAGTCCTTGTCCTGGAGCAGCTTTGATGTACCTGAGAAGACGATGCACTGCCTGTAAGTGAGTATCACAAGGGGACTGTAAAAACTGACTCAATATGTTGACAGTGTATGTAATATCAGGGCGAGATATGGTTAAATACAATAAGCGACCAATGAGACTTCGATAATGAGTCTTATCAGTCAAAGGAATTCCTGTATCATAAGACAATTTCAAGTTCGAGGACATAGGAGTAGAAACAGGTTTTGAGTCCAAAAAACCATAGTCCTCAAGTAATTGAAGAGCATATTGTCTCTGGCTAATGACAATGCCGGAAGTGGATCTCGCAATTTCAATCCCGAGGAAAAACTTCAGAGGACCTAAATCACGAAGCTTGAACTTGGAATGTAAGAATTTCTTCACATTTCCAATTTCAACCATGTTAGGACCAGTGATGATAATGTCATCGACATATAAAAGGATGGCTATAAAATTGTGTCCACTGCCACGAGTGAACAAAGAGTAATCTGACTGTGACTGTGAAAAACCAGAAGATAGGATAGCCTGTGTAAAAGTGATGTTCCATTGCCGTGAGGCTTGCTTGAGTCCATAGATTGACTTATGTAGCTTGCAAACCCGTTTAGGAGCCTTCACTTGTTGCTCCCCCTGACCATTATAACCCAAGGGTAAGTCCATATAAACCTCTTCAAATAAGTCACCATTCAAAAAAGCATTGTTTATATCCAATTGTGCAAGAAACCAATTCTGAGAGGCAGATAAAGCAATCAAAACTTTGACAGTGGTGAGTTTAGCGACAGGAGAGAAGGTGTCGATGAAATCAACCCCTTCTCTCTGGTTATAACCCTTTGCTACTAAACGAGCTTTGTGCCGAGCTAAGGATCCGTCTGAGTTGAACTTATTCGTGTAGATCCAACGACAACCAATGGATTTTTTTCCATGTGGTAAGTCAACAACAGACCAGGTTTTATTTTCCTCCATGGCTCGAATTTCCTCTGCCATAGCTTGCCTCCAATTTGGATGTTTGTAAGCCTGGTGATAGTACTGAGGAAGATAATGGCTAGAAACAGATAGGGTATAGGTTGTAAAAGGGTGAGATAGACTGTCATAGGTGCAAACTTGGGATATATGATGTGGAGAAGGAAGTTTAACACCTGGGACTTGAGCAATGATATTGCAGTGATAATCTTTGAGTCTGGTAGGAGCCACTCTTGTCCTATCTGATCTCCGAATGGGAATGGATGGGGTGACTGAGATGTCTTGGTCAAGGGCAGCGCTGACTTCTTCATTCACCAGTGGTAGAGCCTCAGACTGTTGTTGATCATTCAAACCAGCTGTACCTGTCTCATCATTATGTTCACTATGTATAACATCTGTGAGGTCAAGGTTAGGCAATGGAAGAACAGTATTGGGAAAGGGATCAACAGAATGAAAATGAGACTTAATGTCATGAAAGGGAAAAATATTTTCATGAAAAATAACATCTCTAGAGTTGAAGACCTCATAGGTATTCAAATCTAAGAGCTTGTATCCCTTGACTCCTGGTGGATAGCCAATCATGACACACTTGCGTGCACGTGGCATGAATTTAGTCCGATGTCCCTGCAAGGTAGATGCAAAGGAAAGGCATCCAAAAACTCTCATAAAACCATAATCCACATCCTTTTGATACAAAACTTCGTAAGGACATTTGTTATGTAAAAGAGGAGTAGGAGTTCGGTTTATAAGGTACACAGCTGTCATAATGCAATCAGTCCAATAAGCAATAGGTATTTGGGATTGAAAATAAAGCGACCTAGCAACATTCAATAAATGTTGATGTTTCCTTTCAACCACAGAATTTTGTTGAGGGGTTTCAACACAAGAGAACTGATGCAACACCCCTAATTTTGAGAAAAAATCAGAAAAAACTAACTCCTTTGCATTATCAGATCTGAATTATATAATAGAACAAGCAAACTGATTATTCACTAAGGCACAAAAACGAGGAATAATGTTGTGAACATCATTCTTATTTCTCATGAGAAAAACCCAGCAAAACCGACTACAATCATCAACCAAGGTAAGAAAGTATCTAAAGCCTGTGTATGAGGGTACAGAATAGGGTCCCCACACATCACAGTGAACAAGGTCAAAAATCTTTTCAGACAAATGATTATGACTATGGAAAGGAAGTCTACGCTGCTTGGCAAGAGGACAAATGTAGCAGGGTGTGTTTTTATCACAAGAAGAGTAAGACAACTTATTCTTTAAGATTTCTAATCTTTTGAAGGAGAGGTGGCCAAGCCGGTTGTGCCATGTGCGAGCTGTGATCAAATTGGCAGTAGAGGTTGATCCATTCGTCAGCACATATAGGCCATCGAGGCTATTACCCCTGCCAATCATCTTCTTGTTCAGGATATCCTGTATAGTAAAAGAATCATGTGAGAAAGACACTACAATGGATGAGTCTTGTGTCAAAGCATGCACTGACATCAAATTAAATTTGAAATCAGGGACTAGAAGTACATCTTTGATCACTAGACTCTCATTCACACATATATCACCACTAAAGAAAACAGGTATCACCGTATGATTAGGTAAGGTTACAGTAGAATGCTGCAGAGGTTTCAGATTCTTGAAAAGAGATCTATGAGCACATATATGCCGATTGGCTCCTGAGTCTATGATCCATATATTTCTAGAATTAGAAGTACAACCTGAAATGTTGTTAAAACAACAAGAACCTGCATGGAAGGTAGTCATGTTGATGTCATGATGACCTTCAGAGGTGATGGGAGCCGTGAGTTGAGTTGAGAGCATGTTGATGATCTGATGAATTTGATCATTGGTCAAGCTGGTTGTAGCTGTAATGCCTGACTCGGTCTTGCCTCCTTGATGGTTGATCAATCCTTCAGCCACGTTTGCCTGATTCTTTGACTTTGGCTTGAATCCAACTGGAAAGCCATGAAGCTTGTAACACTTGTCAACAGTATGACCAGGTATTTTGCAATGAGTACACATCGGTTTGTCCTTCTTGTTGGATTTCTTTTGATCATTCACAGCCATTGCCATGGGATTGGAATGATCTTGACCACCAATAGAGTCCAGGCTGACAGATCTCTGCTTCTCATCTTGGCACACCATAGAAAATACCTTGTTGATAGGTGGTAGAGGATCCATGAGAAGGATCTGGCCACGCACAGTGTTGAAGGAGTCATTAAGTCCCATAAGGAACTTCATGACATACTCACTTAACATAAAGTTGAGTAGTTCTTTAGATCCTCCACAAGAACACGTGCAGATAGGCTTGTAATTGCTCAATTCTTCCCAAAGAATCTTGAGCTTGGTGTAGTATGCGCCCACACTCAGCTGATCTTGAACGAGGCTCATGATTTCGCGTCTGAGCTCGAAGATTCTTGGACCATTGCTCTGTTCATACCTTTCTTGCAGGTCTTTCCAGATCTCCACTACAGAATCTCCAAAAGCCACGCTTGAAGCTATCTCTTTAGTGCACGAGTTCAAGATCCACGCGATAACGATATTGTTGTACCTTATCCAAGAAACCACACGATTAGGATTGGAGTCGTCAGGTTTTGAAATAGAGCCATCAATGAACCCTAATTTGTTTTTGATCTGCAATGCCATCTTCATCGATCTGCTCCACGAGTGGTAATTCTCTCCATTCATCTGCTGCGTCACCAAGATCATTCCTGGCGAATCTGTATGATGCAAGAAAAACGGATCCACCACATCGTCAATCGGAGCCTTTTGCGACCTAATTCCAGTCGCAGACGTATCTCCAGTCAATGCTTCTTCGGACGTCATAATGAGCACGCCGACACAGGAAGTTGAGAGAGGAGAATCGAAAAAAACTTCAATGGAGATTCGATCAGAAGCGAATCGCGGAAATTTGCTCTGATACCATTTCACGATCGAGATCTCAGAGAGAAGAAGAGAGATGAAACGAGAAATTTTGAAAAAGGAAAAACTATTTCATTAACTGAGAATTGGGGACGAAGACCCAATTTAAACATACAAAAGACAAAAGGAAAATTACATAAAAGACCTTACTTAAACGTTTAAGTAAAGGGCAGAAAGGTAAAAGACATAAACCAAAAAATCAAAGAGCAAAGCTAAGCGAAGTTAACTTATACTCGAAGCAACCTAACCATAACTGAAAGATTCATCTAAACTAAACCAAATTTCTCAATACGTTCAGTCATAGTTCGATACGTTTTTAGATCCTTGCAAGACATCTATATTAAAAAAATGAGTTTAGGCAATATAATTGAAGCGGTACGAAAACCTTGTGATTATTTATTCAATATTGGAAAGAGCAAGGCAAGAAATGAAATTCGACACAACTCAAAATACTTTAAATAAACGCATACACAGAATTCTTGTCTATTTCCTTTTAAATCTTTTAATATCTTTCAAATATTATTAATTTCAAAATGAAGTATCAAGATAACTCACGGCGATGCATAGCTATTTCAGATTAGATGCGCTTCTTAGCAGGCAGAGAAGACCTGAAGTCTTTTTGACATCGGTAAGTTTGATTTGGATCCATAGATGACAGAGATTGACTAATGGAACAGGAAATTCTCCTGATACTTCCACTTAGTGATAAAAAATAAAAATAAAAGATTGTCATGAATTGGCCAGACTAAGCAAGCCGTTCCAAAGATTAAAGTGAGCTGAGCTCTTTCCTTCAAGCAGGCGGAGAAGAACTGAAGTCTCTTTGACATTGGTAAGTTTGGTATGGATCATCAGATGATGGAGATGAACTAATGGAACAGGAAACTCCTCTAATACTTCCCGGTGAGTAATAAGCTAGAGCGCATAAAAAAAGGATTGTCATGAATTGGGGACAAGAATATATAGTTCATTGGACACTAACAAACCATCCCAAAGAATGAAGTGATCTTAGCTCTTACCTTCAAAGCACCGCGACCAAGAGTAAGGAATTTGAGTTGGGGCATACCAGCCAAAAGTCCTTCCAAGTACTTTTCAGTTATATGATTTTCAAAGTGACCTTTCGCGTCAAGCATAAATACTCGTATACGAGGGGTATTTTTAAGAAAAACATTAACATAGCCATAATTTGTTACGATTCTTAAGCATCGCAGATTTGGAGCTTCGATATGGAGGTAATAGTCGGGGTAGTGACCATCATAATCAAACTTCTCAAGCAAAGGGGAGCCGGAAATCAGACTCTCAAGCACATCCCGGCGGACAATAACATCCTTGAGATAAAGGTACATCAAATTTTTGAAACCCTTAAATGTTGACGGAGGTTTAAACACACAGCTGTTTAATCTCAAACGTCTCAGGTTTTGGAATGAAAACATGGGAGATGGCATCCAGAACGACATTCTATGAGGCATCTTTAATGTGAGCACTTGCAGATAGTGTCTTAATAAGTGAAGAATCCATCTTTCTATCTCAACGCTTGGGATTCTGTCCCTAAAGGACAGTTCAAACTTGCGGATTGACCCACAATGAAGCAAGAGGACATGATCCACAACTCTCACAAGTTTAGTTGTCATTTCAGGTTGTTCAAGTGGGAAAGACCGATCATCAAACACCAAGTTTGGTAACATTATGTACTTGTACCTCCACTTTCTCGACAATATACTCGTCTTCGTCGCGTCCTTGATCGGCAGGCACGATAATATTTGGTCCATAACATTTCCCGGAGCTGTGTGATGTTCTTAATTTCTGTAATCAAACAACACATGTTAACTAATGAAAGAAATAAAGTGTATGAATCTCAAGAAAAATGTTCCGAAAATTCCGATTTGGGTATCCATGTTTAATGTTTTAGATTTATAATAGTAGCCCATCAATGTATGCAGAACTAAGCACTGATATGATTTGAACTTTTGCTACTCGAATGTATAAGCCGAAACTAAGGAATGTCATGCATGTCTAAATATTGGATTTGACACCATTCATATAAACACGAGACTTAATATTATACCTTGTGGTGATGACATTATAGCAAAGTATGTTGCCGAATTCGACCGCTGAAAGAAATACCCAATTTTTAATAACGTCAAAGCTAAAACACAAAGTTTGAATAGGGGTAGGTTAATACATTCTTTATTCAGGCGAGCAAATTGTGAATTGGAATAGATACTAAATAATATCAATCTTCTTTGCCAGTAATATTCTGAGTACTGAGCGTATTTCTAGGGTTTTGAGAGACCGAAACCGATGAAATAGAGATTTGAGTAAGCCATTGATTGATTAGAGAGTGAAAGGGGAAATTCGTGTGTGTGTAGGGTTTTAGATAGAAAGGAAGAATGCAGTGGAACTCTATTGCAGACATGGGTATCGGAGTTCTAGCTTTCAAAGTTGCTAAAGTAATACCTTTTTCTGCTATGCCTTGCGACCTGAAACGACGATGGAGGATCGCTGTTTCGCTAGAGACACCACAGCCAATATTTTATATTGGGAAGAGAAATTTGATTTATTATACGTAAAAATACATGTTTCAAAAACAAAACATAAATATACACCTAATTATACTTGGGTAACTGAGCTTGATATATAGAAACATTAAAAAAAAAAAAAAAAACTTTACCAAAATGGACTCTTACTCAAGATCACGGTTCAAAATATCGTCGATATAACGCCGTCGAAGCAAAAATCGTCAAAATATCGACTATATCGATAATATCACTAAAATATCACAATATTATGAATTCATGGCAAAATCTCGAATAATATCGAGAAAATATCACCAGCAATAAAAAAAATTGACTTACTACACGAGTTGTTAAAACCCGGGCCTAATAGCCAATACAATGCTCTGACAAATGAAGGATTGATCCTTCTTTATATTTATAGTAGATTAAAGCTCATATCATTCATTTATCTAAGCAATGTGAGACTTTTTGCTTCAATGAGATATAAGCACTTTTCACTTATGATACACTTTCTTTTTATTAAAATATTTTCTATACATAATCCATCACACACACACACACACACACACACACACATATATATATATATATATATATATATATATATATGTCTTAAAAGTAAAAACGTACAGAAGTTAAAATGTATGTTATATATATACATATAACTGTAATATATATATATATATACATATTTAAGTATATACAGATATATATCCATTTAAAATAGAATTGTTAGAGAGAGATATATATATATATATATATATATATATATATATATATATATATATAACTAAAATCATATAGCTGTAAGTTTTATTTAATTACCAAAAATAATTTATCATACTTTTAAGTTTTAATAACTATTAAATAATATTAAAATTATTGAAATGTTTAAGTTTTTATTTATTGAAAATAAATTATATGTTAGTATATATATATATATATAAATATATATATATATATATATATATATATAAATATATATATATATATATATATATATATATATATATATATATATATATATATTAGATCTTTAGTAGTATTTTGTTATAGGATATTTGTCGATATTATGCTACATCATCCATTATATTTTCTTTAACAAAATGTATACACAAAATTATTGCCCATCTCCTTTTAAATGTATAATGTTAAGTTTTAATAGCTTCCAAATATTATTAATTTCTAAATGAAGTATTAGCAAGTGTCACTACTACAAAATTGGTTTTCTGATGCGCAAGACTATCAGATGCGACTAGTCGCATCTAAATAACTTTTAGATGCGACTAGTCGCATCGGATAGTCAATCAGAAGCCGAAAAAATTTGCTCAAATTTTCTTTTGATTTTGACAATCCGATGCGATTAGTCGCACCTGAAAATATGTTGAAACTTTCAGGTGTGACTTTGTCGCATCAGATAGTTTTAAATTTTTAGGCAGGCCTCATCTCCCCCTATTTTATTTCATTAATCTGACGTGGCGAATGAATTTTTTTTTTTAATTATAATTCGGTGCGACTAGTCGCATCGGTAGAGGTATCAGGTGCGACTAGTCGCACCTGAAGAGTTATCAGATGCGATTAAGTCGCACCTGATGATTAGGGTTTGTTTAAAAACACAGGTCGACCCTTTCTTCTCCAGCCGCTCAAACCCAATTTTTTCACTCTCCTCTCTGCTAACTTCCCTTCTCCGACCACCCTCTCCTCCGTCCCTCTCTTCTCGGCCTTTTCCTTCGCCGACCACCACAAGCTACCGCGCGTCTCTGGTCCTCCGCCTCGGCCACCGGACCTCCGCCTCATCCGGCCACCGGACCTCGCAAGTCACCACTGCCACCGTCCCTGCTCCGGCCACCAGGTTATCTCTCTATCTCTCTCTCACTCTATCTCTGGCTCTCTCTTTCTCTCACTGCAATTTTTCTCTGTTTCGTCCAGCTCCGCCAATGGACCTCACCATCTCCGCCGTCCCTGCTCCATCTCCGACAACGCCTCAGCCACCGGACCTCATCGTCTCCGCCGTCCCTGCTGAATCTCCGACGCAAGGTTAGTTTTTTTTTTCATGTTTAAGTATATATATGTTACTAATTAATATATGTATATATGTGTAATAATAATATATGTATATATATATGTGTGTGTTTGTATATTGCATGTATGTTTAATTTATATGTGTTAATAATTATAGTATTGTATATTGTGTTAAGTAATTTTAATTGGATTAGTTTAATTTAATGTGTAACTTAATTATTATTAATTTGATAATTAATTTAACATGTTTAGTAATTTGGTTAAGTTTAATAATTCTATTAGTTTAGGTTAAAAGTTTAAATTGATTGTAAATTAGTTAGTATTAATATGATACTTTCACATGTTTAATAATGTGATTAGTTTATATTAGGTTAAAATTAAGTTTTAATTGTTTTTTGACATGTTTTGATATATAGTTTGTGACATTTTTAAATTTTTTGCTTTTAATTAATTTAGATTAATTGTAAGTAAAATATTATTACCTAGAAATTGTAATTAGTTTAATAATTACATTTATGTTGCTTAGTTTATAATTAGATAATTAATTTGTGATAAGTTTGTGTAGTTGATTTAACATGTAATGAAATTGTAATTTAAATAAGAAAATTAGTTTTGTGACATGCTTTGATAGTTTGTGACATGTTTTGATAGTTTGTGATATTTTGTTTATTTCGGTTTTTCATTTATAAATGTTGTGATCGAACCACGGAGGTTCAGTTTAGGGCTGAGCTAATTTATAGGATAGTTCTGGATGGTTTGTGTAAGTTTTTAAATAATTTTGCAGGTTTTTGGTTTGTCAGTATAATAGGGGAAACTCTGCCGAAATTTCGGTAGAGTTTCGAATTAATTAGTCTAAAAACTCCCAACTTATTCAATCCGAGCTCAAAATAACATACAATTCATAATCTCTCTTTCATTTTGTTCTCCGTCGTCCTTTATCAATTACTCTTCCAAACTTTCATTTCTCGCTCTCATTCAGCGAAATGTCCAATCCAAGTAGAGATTGGATCACGGAGAATAATCGGGTGACATTGCAGTACAAAACCGGTGTTAACGAGTTTATTCGCGCTGCAAGAAGATTCCCTAACGAAAAAGCCAAATATCGGTGTCCTTGCAAACCTTGCAACAACGTGAGATGGCACGACATCGGGGTTGTCACGAATCATTTGCTGAACAAGGGGTTTACCCCAGGCTACACAAAATGGTATCATCACGGCAAGCTCGAGCGTGTCGTCCTTCCTCATGAAGAAGATTCCATCGGAGGAACATACCAGAGAGAAATAGGAGGATTGCACGGTGCTGTGGAGGATATCAGGGATCACGAGGATTTCGACGATGCTACGGAGCCGACCCAGAGCGAGGTGCGTGCAGAGGAGCAAGTGGAAGACCTCTTCGCCGTGTTGGAAGTAGAATTGTACCCTGGATGCAAAGAGTTTTCTTCTTTGTCCTTCTTGGTTTCGTTGATGCACCTCAAAGTCACGAACCATTGGAAGAACAAGTCGTTCACAGAACTCTTGCAGCTCTTGAAGAAGTCTCATCCATCTGGTAATCGAATTCCGGAGAAGCATTACGAGACAAAGGCGAAGCTGAAGCGTTTTGGCATGGGATACGAGATGATCGATGCGTGTATTAACGACTGTGTCCTATTTCGAAAAGATCTCGCGGAAGCCGACGTGTGCCCAGTATGCAACGAGAGCAGATGGAAGCCAACTGGGAAAATGATACCGCAAAAGATTCTGCGATATTTTCCCCTGAAAGATCGATTGAAGATGTTGTACGCGTCTCGACACACGTCGCTTCTGATGCAGTGGCACGAAAGAGATCACGTCAGGGAAGTTGGTATTCTACGACATCCTGCGGATGGTACGGCGTGGAAAAACCTGGACGAGAGAGAATGTGTTTCAATTCATTATTGTATATATTGCTATTGGAGTAATGTTTTTAACAACAGTGAGCATTTGGATCTCTTGAGCGAATCTGGAGTTCGCGATATTGAAGCGGAGCATAGAAAGAGGTGCAAAATTTGGTTTGAGAAGAAGGTAATAACACAATATCAATGCAATTTTTTTATAAACGCACAAGTGCTAATCAATGCTTTCTTTTGTAATCAGATTTTTTATATGAAAGCTAGTGGTTCTGACGTGTCTGACGAGCTATATTCGCTTTCTATCGGCTCCCTTCAAGTCGCCTATCAATATCCGAGCTGCTTTGTAAATGGCGTTCGCAACTAACGATTGGAAGGTAATAGAGGAGTTCGCAACTGACGATTAGAAGGTAATGTATAATTCAAAAAAATTATGCTATCTTCTATGAAATTGAATTATAACGCAGTTTAATATGTGCAGAAAAAGTCTACTCGCAGTAGGGACAATTCAAAGAACAAGAAAACGAAGTCCACACAAGGGTCGATTTCTTTCTTGGCTCATCGACATTTGAACGTAAGTTTATTCTAATTTTGTAATTTTTTTTGCAATAAATACATTACTCATATTTTCATAAGAACTGGAGAGTAGGGAAGATGGGACTTTGGCCTCGGCGTTAAACACGTGGGAGAAAAAACATCAAGATGATCAAGGCAATTGGACGACAGATTGGGCGCAACAAGCATTTGTAAGTTACTTGTGTTAATTACTTAATAATCAAGTTTCGATAATCTTAATAATTTTTTTAACATATGTTTGAAGGCGCGAATTATGATACAAGTCGAGGATATTCAGCCACAAGCAGCGGAGTCAGGCCAAACGTTTGACATAGACCAGGCGGAGCAGTACGCGATGAATACTGTTCTCGGGAAACGTCGAGATTGGTATGTCGGGATAGGTACCTCGATCCTCGTATCTCTTGGCTCAGGCTCAGGACGACAGCTCGTCATCAGGTTCTTCATCGAGGCGCGTTCCAGATCCAGTGGCTAGCGAGCTACAAGCAGCGTTGGCCGCACAACCGGTCGCAATGGAAGAGATGAGGCGTGAGCAACGAGCTCAGATTGAGGCGTTTCAGCGACAGTTCTTTGCCTACACACAGCAGCATCCGTCTCCCATGCAGACATCCCCCGCGATGATGCACCCTGGGATGACGCCGCCATCAACTTCTGTTGGAATTGATCTAGGGTTTAAGAAAAAGTTTAACGCTTCGTTAAGCGGCGGAATTTTAAAAATTTTATTTTTCAAGTAAAACGTTTTTACTAACCTAGACAAAGAGCAAGTACATGCAAATATAAACTATTATGAGCATAGAAGTTTACTAACCTTTCTTGAAGCTTGAACTTTGAGAAGCTCTTGGAAAGTTGCAACGCTCGTCTCCCTCGTAGCACGTCTCTCTTTCTTTCCTCGGCAACTCGAGCAACCACGATAGTTTCTATCACTAAATCACTCGAAATAAAAGGAATCAGTGAGTGAGCACTTTTAAACACTACGACTTAAGAACGAGTCTTGAAGTCGCAGAGCTAAACTCTAGGTCAAATGAGGACCTATGTGCCAAAACAATAAAACGAAATTGAAGAGAGAGGGAGAGAGAGGATCGGCCAAGTCTAGAGAGAGAAGCTCTCAATCTCTAAAACTTTGGAATGAATAAAATGTGTGAAATGAGGCTCCTATTTATAGGAGAGGTCTCACCTTCAATAAGGTAGTTTCCTCTTCTATAGAATATCACATATTCATGAGCCAATTTCCTTATTTCCTCTTTCATTTTGGGCGGCCAAGAGGTTCCATGCATAGCTTGGATTTGTTTCCTCTTTTATTTGCGTCTCCCACTTGCCTATTTGGCCAATTCCCTTTATTCCTCTTAGAGGAAATTTGTTTCCTCTTTTTCTTTTGGCAAGTATCTTGATACATTTATGCACAAAATATTCTCTCTCTCTCTTTGGGTGGTGGGCGCCTATACTCATTCTAGAAAGGCCTTCTAGAAGCTTTTCCATTTGTTCATGACAACATGAAAAATGCCCATTAAGAATTTTCAATAAAATTCTTATGAAATGAAATTAATCCACAAGGCCCATTGATCAAGTCATGGCCGAGTATTATTGAGTCATCAAAAGACCTTGTCAAAAAATTTATTGACATTCATTTCATCATATGTCTCAAAAGACCAAAATACCCTTTTGACAATTTTCGTTCTTGTTTTGACTTAGCTTCCAGTTTAACTATTCCTACTCGATGTGATTCGTGACAGTGACCTCATGGATCCAAATGAACAAATCTTGAGCTAAATACTTGGACTCGAAAGTTCACAAACCTTTTCCAAGTTTAGCTTAATGTCAACTGACTCCACTAAAGAGTTGACACTGAAAATCTCTCGGTTCAAATGAATTTATTTTCTACTAAAAAATTCAACCTAATTGTAATGAGTGGATCCACAGAATATTATCAGTGTTTACCCTTCATGAATATCATCAGCTAGTCGGGATTTACAAAATTACCATTTTACCCTTCTAGCTGTTATTTCCTCAACTCATTTGTCGCTTGTGAATAAGTTAGAAACAATGTATTGACGAGGAGCTAACAAGTCACATTGTTTCATCCAAAAGAGTCAGGACTCAATTTGGACACTGGCCAGTTCATTTATTCACACTCCAAGGAACAAAGCATGAGGTGATATACATTGCATTTCAGCAATCTTGTACATGAATTCCATATCTATGAGAACTTCACAAAGTTACTCATGACATTCTCACAACTTAGTACTTCACCAATAGGCCTTGTTCGGAATCACATAGTGAGTCCGAACTCTGACTTTCTCAAACGAGAATACTAACACCTTTGAAATTGTTTATGGTTTTAATCCAATAACACCTTTGGATTTGATTCCTTTGCCTATTGGTGAGCAAGTTAACTTGGATGGGAAAAAGAAGGCAGATCTTGTGAAACAGATTAATGAGAAGACAAGGCAAAACATAGAGCGACGGACTGAGCAATACGCAAAGAATACCAACCAGAGCCGCAAGAAAGTGATTTTTGAGCCAGGGGATTGGGTTTGGTTGCACATGAGAAAGGGGCGATTCCCGGAGCAAAGGCGTTCCAAATTACTTCCAAGGGGTGACGGACCATTCCAGGTTCTGGAGCGCATCAATGACAATGCCTACAAGCTTGACTTACCTGGTGAGTATGGTGTTAGTGCAAGCTTTAATGTTTCTGATCTATCATATTATGATGTAGGTGAAGATTTTAGGATAAATCGCTTTCAAGAGGGGGAGAATGATGAGAATCGAGGAGCTAAAGTGGATGCAAGTGATCAAGGAGCTCAAATGGATACAAGTGGACCTGAGATGACTAAAAGAAAACTTTCAAGTGGTCCATTAAGTTTGCCTAGTGGGCCTCTCACAAGGTTTAAGGCCAAACAATTCAAAGAGGCTCTAAATGGGCTGATTCAACAAGTTAGCTCATTTGGGCCAAAAGTTGAGGCAAATCAAAAGCAAGAGAGCCTAATTACAATGATTAAGGTTCTACAAGACTAATCAGAATGCCTAGGTCGTTTTTAGGCATTGGATCCACATTTTTAACAATAAATAAGGTTGTTCACTCTTTTGGGAGTTACTGTTGTAACCACTCAGAATAGTTGGACGAATTTGGGGTGTTTATACCCATTTAGTGTGTTGTTTTGTGTGTTTTTATGTCAAAGACTTTCAGTTTCAAAGTTGTAAGGGCTGAGAGTTATTTGCATTTAGATTTCAGCTTTTATTACTAGTGTCTTAAATGTTGTTTTTAGAGCTGTTGGAGCAAAACGTTTTTGGCTGATTGTAAAGCCTCTCCAAAGCTATAAATAAGTGTTTAGGAGAATGTAATCAGGGACAATCCCATTTGAATGAAATATATGCGAGTTTGTGTCTTTCTTGTTCTTGAAAAGACTTTTTGAATTTATCAAGTTTTCTTGTGGCGTTCAGCAACTTGACTTATCATCTTGATTCTTAAGTGATCATCTTGAGTATCTTGGTGTGGCGTCATATATATTGTAGGCTTGGTTCTTATCTCTCTAGATATTGGGTCAAGTCTCAACATTCTAGTCCTTTGCAGATCTTGGGGTCTTTTTCCAATCATTGTTATTGGGTCTTGAAATTCTGATTAGTTGCAAAGGCAAGATGTCGCACACAATGTGTTGACAATGTGTCCGACAACTTGCTTGAACACAGATATGGATAAACAACAAAACAGTGCAGTAAACAAAGTACACAAGATATGGTTACCCAGTTTGGTGAAACACACCTACATCTGGGGGCACGCTGCCAGTGCAAAGGATTTTCACTATCTTGTAGTCAATAGTACACACAAGGTTTATATCTGATTACAATCAACAAATCAATAAAACCTAGAGACTATTACTACCAGTGATCACCTAGACAGGGATTCCCCCTGAATTTGAGCTCCGTCTCAATTCCACTCTTCGAGCAACCTCCTGGCTCGGATGACCTTCAGTCTTCAGCAGTACGTGAACCTTCAATCACGAGAACACAAGAACCCAACTCTCACATACACTCAATCTGTGGAACAATGTTTGAGAGAATACACCACTTAAAACCAAAACACACAGCCTCCCAGTCCGCCGGTCTTGCACGTCTAAGAGCTCTGAGTGTTTGATCAAAAGTGTCAAGGCTGCTAAGGGGGAGCACACGGCTTTTATAGCAGCTTTACAATCCTGGAAGATATCTCGGGTTTCCTTACCCGGCCTCAAGCGAATATCACAAAGTGAAGACTCCATCAAGGCGAATATTGAGCAATGAAGATGGCAGCGAGAGATATCTTGCAATGAAGTCACCAGCGAGGCAGATATCTTGTAATGAAGACAGTAGCAAGACAATAACTCAGCAATAAGTCATCAGCGAAGCATCTTGAGCAAAACTGGAAACTTGCCTGAAAAAGAGTCTTCATACAGAAGGAAAGATGTCAAACCATAAGTAGAAACATAACAACCGACATCTTTCCATACCACTTGCACTAAAAAATAAAGCCAACAAAACAACGTATCAACAATCTCCCCCTTTGGCTATTTTTTAGGCAAGCACTTCAAGGACCAGTTCTCATACAAGCGTCATGACCAGAGCGAGAGTCAAAATAAATGACCTCATGACACCTCTCCCCCTGATTGCCTCAAAAATCTACCAAAGGCAAGGATCGACCAACACAGAGGGAGGAACAACAACCTGAAAAGGAAATGAGAACTAGGAAAACAGCATATCATTTATCAGAAAGAACGAGAAAGCTGTCTTACAAAACATCCAAACGAAACACATTAGTCTGAAACACACTGGAGCAGTAGCAAAAGATGTCTTGAAAAGAGAATATTACAGACCAGAAAAGAATCAACCAACAATATCATGATCATTCTCAGAGACATAAACATCGTCTTCAGTTTCAGAATCTTCAACGGCTTCAGAAACATGAGACCCAGCGGCTTGACCTGGCTGAGAAGAGGTAGCAGAGCTCGGGGCAGTAAGGTCCTTGATAAGAGCTTCACACTTGATTTTCCTGGAGGAGAGAGTCTCGATGGTCTTTTTCAGAGTCTCAACCTCTTCAAGAAGTTCATTCACCACTTTTCTCTGAACATCTTCTGACATGGATCTCAAGTGAAGATTGCTCGCAGGGGCGTCAGATGTCTCGTCACAAGGTCTGACAAGATCCTGAACATGTTTCCCTTCAAATAATTTGGGACTGAAGGTAAGAACATCAGGACGTTTACCCACCACATCTGAACTCCTCAAGATGTTCTTGTTTTGATCAAGAAGTTCCCAGAGATAAGAGAGGGAAAGCCGATGGGAAGCTTTACTGCAAAAGACTTGGCATGTTTTGCCAAGTGATCAAAAACAAAATCACCAAAGTCAAATGAAGAGCGTGTACCTATCTGGAATATGAGCCGAGCGAGATCTGCCGTGATGCTAGACCCATGAGAGGAGGGAGCCCAATTGGCGATGCCAATGTGATACAGGACAGAGTATTTGACAGTAAGCTCGGCCGAAGGCAAGGTTCCCTTTGAAGGCCAGACCTTGGTCTCGTTTCCAGTGATTTCTTGCACGATGATGTCCAGAGAAGGTACCCGATCAGCTGTGATGATCTTCCCACGACCCAAGAACTTGTTGATCACATCAGGAGAGATCTCAAAACAGTGACCTCTGACAAAGACCTTCCTGAACTCTGAGTCTTCTGGAGAATCAAAGGAAGGGGAAAGATTAACAATGAATTCCTTTACCAGCGCAGGATAGAACACCCCAATGCTAGTGACAGTCCTCAGCATCTCGGCGTCGTGAAGGAGCTCCATAATCGCATCAATTTTCAGTGCCTCAGTGGATAATTCCTTTTCAGGAAAAATGGCACGATGGTACACATATCTCCACTTGAGAACACCATCTTCTTTGTGGAAGGAGACATTATCCATGGGAGCAGCATGGATATTCTTCGGGAGCTTTTGCCCTCCTACAGACCTCTTGTTTCCCAAACCAAGAGGGATAACAGATTCTTCTTCTTCAACCACTTGGTCCTAAACAACAGGAAACAGGGGAGTCTGAGCCGACTTCTTTACCCGTTTCTTAATCATGCCCATCTTTTCCTTTTTCTTTTTCTGGACAGGGATGGGGACAGCAGAAGTGCTTTCTTCCGGAGACTTCTTCTTCTTCCTCTTCTCCGACAGAAGAGTGGCTAAGCAGACCTCATCATCTCTCTGAATCTTCTTCTTCAGAGATGCGAGAATGTCCTCGGCATCATCCTGAACATGATCTCTCTTCCTCTTTTGCCCCAGAGAAGATGTAGGCACATCTTTCGTGACATCTTTATTCAAGCCCATCATGCCTCCAATGGCATCCTCAGGAGTAGGCTCATGAACATGGGGAAATGAATTCATATCCCTAGAACTATCAACTGGGATATTAGAAGCTTTAGGGTTACCTCGAACAATCTTGTGAGGACTCTCGATAGGGGATCCTCCAGAACGAACCTCTTCTTCGGAATCAGCTTTGTCTTGAGTCTTTTCTGAGGAGGAACTGCTGGAGCTTGCTTCTCCTGTGATGTCAGCGATGGAAAGAGCAGCTTTCTTGAGGATTGCGCTTCTGGCGGCGGAAAGAGATGGGTTCTCAGGAGGCATCGACGACCCAGCGATCGCACCTCCGGCCTGACCATCGGCGCGTATGCTGGGTCTCTGACCTCGAACCCTAACACCATGCATGTTGCTTTCAGCGCCAGGTTTCTTTGTTGCGACATTTTTCTTCTTCATTGTGGCTTTCTCTGAGGGAGTGGTAGTACTGATCCCACTTCTTGTGCCAACCATTTTGAATAAAAGATTTGGGAAACTGCCACACAGATAACTGACAAAAGAGGTAAGAAAGCAAATATGGGAAACAAAGCTTAAGAGCGCCGAAGAAGAATGGGAAATTTCGAAATTCAAGCAAGAAATAACTTCCCCTTCTTTCTCGGGAGAGTAACCGTCTGCATGAGTGAGAACATGGCATGGAGAAATACGACGTTGTGACATGAAGTGGGCCTTGATCAATTTTAGGCCCTGGGAGGCAGCAATTGGCATTTTAGCCCGGCAAACCAGTCGAATGGGCCAACCAGATACATGGGCCCATGAGAGAAAAAACACAACAGTAACGCGAACAAGAATCAGCGAAGGATTAGCACATATGTTCAGACCAAAAAATCCTCCGATAAACAGTAATTTCTATTGATCAATAACGCATAACCCAAGAGAAGATCTGAGATTTTCAAACCGGTTAGCATCCAAAGCCTTGGTGAAAATATCTGCGAGCTGTTTCTCGGTGTGAATGTATTCGAGTTTGATCTTCTTTTCTTCTACAAGATCTCGAATGAAATGATGTCTGATCTCAATGTGCTTGGTCTTACTGTGTTGAACTGGATTCTTTGAGATGTTGATGGCGCTAATGTTGTCGCAGAACAATGTCATGACATCTTGTCCAACATCATATTCAGCGAGCATCTGTTTCATCTAGAGGAGCTGAGTGCAACTGCTCCCAGCGGCGATGTATTCAGCCTCAGCTGTGGACAAGAATACACAGTTTTGCTTCTTGCTGAACCAGGAGATGAGATTGTTTCTAAGATAGAAACATCCACCAGAAGTGCTCTTTCTATCAACCGTGCTACCTGCCCAGTCAGTATCACAGTATCCCACAAGCGTGGAAGAAGTATCATAGGTATACAGTAAACCAAAATTAGCAGTTCCTGAGATGTACCTTATGATTCGCTTAGCTTGAGCCAGATGGCTAGCTTTGGGATTGGCTTGATATCGCGCACATACACTTACTGAGTAGGCTATGTCAGGTCGGCTGGCAGTGAGGTAAAGAAGGCTACCAATAATACTCCTGTAGAGGCTTTGATCAACAGATTCTCCATGCTCATCCTTAGTGAGTTTGATGTGAGTAGCGGCAGGGGTCCGCTTGTGAGAAGATTTTTACAGGCCAAACTTCTTCACCAAGTTTTTGGCATATTTACTTTGGGAAATGAAGATACCATCACTCATTTGTTTGATCTGAAAACCCAGAAAGTAGTTTAACTCGCCGACCATACTCATCTCAAACTCTGACTGCATTTGTCGAACAAAAAGATCCACCATCTTGTTTGACATTCCTCCAAAGACGATATCGTCAACATAGATCTGAGCTATCATGAGATTGCCATTCTCATTTTTCACGAACAAGGTCTTGTCAACGCCACCTCGCGTATAACCATTCTGCACAAGAAATTGGGTTAGTCTCTCATACCACGCACGAGGAGCCTGCTTAAGGCCATAGAGAGCTTTTCTGAGTTTGTAGACATGCTGTGGAGAGCTGGGATCTGTAAACCCTTTTGGTTGTGCTACATAGACTTCCTCATTCAGGTACCCATTGAGGAAAGCACTCTTAACATCCATCTGATAGAGCTTGAATTGCAGGTGACACGAGATGCCAAGCAGAAGTCTGATAGCTTCAAGTCTCGCAACAGGGGCAAATGTTTCATCAAAATCTACGCCTTCCACCTGTGAATAGCCCTGTGCCACAAGTCTAGTTTTGTTCCGAGTTATATTACCATGTTCATCAGATTTATTCTTAAAAATCCACTTAGTTCCTATGACATTCACATTGTCAGGTTTAGGAACCAGCTTCCAGACTTTGTTTCTTTCAAACTGAACAAGTTCTTCTTGCATAGCATTAACCCAGTATTCATCATCAATAGCCTCATTCACATTCTTAGGTTCAATCTTAGAGACAAAGCAGAGATTACCAATCATCTCCCGGTAGTTAACAGGAGGTTTTGGACGAGTCTTTATTCCTTCACTGATTTCGCAAATCACTTCATGAGCCGTATGATTTTTCTGAACTCTTCGGGAAGGAATTCTCTGTTCAGTCTCAGGAGAGGATCCTTCATCTGGAACAATGTCGCTTACTTTGTCATCAGCATCAGTCCTGACATTTGGATTTCCAGTGGAGATGTCGTCCAAAGAGTTTTCAGCGTCTGTCCTGACATCTGTGTTACTAGGAAAAACTTCATCCTCATCATTAGGACTGTTAGTAACATTATGGTCATCATTTATCACCACATTTATGAATTCCATCATAGTCTTAGTGCGTTTGTTAAAAACACGGTATGCACGACTATTTCTAGAATATCCAAGAAATATACCTTCATCACTTTTCGGGTCAAATTTACGCCGAGGATCTCTGTCTGGACGAATAGTAACTCTATTGTGAATATGGCAGGCAGTATTGAGAGCTTCAGCCCAGAAATGTGGTGGAATATCCTTGGCCAACATCATCACTCTAGCCATCTCTTGGAGGGTTCGATTTTTCCTTTCAACAATTCCATTTTGTTGTGGTGTGATAGGAGCAGAGAACTCATGAGCTATCCCTTCTTCAGTACAAAACTTAGCAAAGCTCATGTTCTCAAATTCCCTCCCATGATCACTCCGGATTCTGATCACTTTGCCTATGCTCTCTCCTTTTTCTCTCTGAGCATTCTTACATAGAGCTTCAAAAACAGCAAAAGTGTCAGATTTCTCACGAATAAAATCAACCCAAGTGTACCTGGAGTAGTCATCCACACAAACAAACACGTATCTCTTCCCTCCAAGGCTCTCGACCTGCATCGGTCCCATCAGGTCCATGTGAAGAAGTTCCAGAACACGAGATGTGGTAAGATGTTGCACCATCTTGTGAGACGTCTTGACCTGTTTCCCAATCTGGCACTCACCACAAATTTTTCCTTCTACAATTTTCAGGTTTGGGACACCGATGATGGCTTTCTCAGAGACAATTTTCTGCATGCTTCTGAGATTTAGGTGACCAAGCTTTTGGTGCCACAGCTTGGTTTCGTCAACTTTGGTCAAGAGACAATTGCTGTTTGGTACGGGAGACCACAAATAGCAGTTGTCACGAGATCTGTTTCCTCGCATAAGTTCATCATGTTCTTCATTAATCACTATACACTTATCACGAGTAAAGTTGACATGCAAATTCAGATCACAAAGCTGACTAATACTAATGAGATTAGCAGTAAGTCCTTCTACCAACAAAGCCTCAGTCAGACAAGACATACCAGGATAGTTTAATTTACCTTTACCCACAATTTTGGCTTTTACTCCATCTCCAAAGGTAACATGACAGTTGGAATAAGGTTTCACGTTGGTCAGGAATGTGTGATCACCAGTCATGTGGCGAGAGCAACCACTGTCGAAATACCAGTCATTCCCGGTGGATGCACTCAGAGATGTGTAGGCAATATTGGCACGATAAGAGGCATTTTTCACTCTCCATTCCAGCCGAGTAGCAGGTTGTTGATGAGATGGGACATTCCTGTGGATGGACCTTTGCTGACGGATATTCCTCCCATACAACCGATAGAAAAAGGACGGATATGTCCCTTCCTACCACAATAATGGCATATCCAACGAGGTCTGTTGACAGGAGACCTGGTTGATCCAAATTGATGATGTCGAGAAAGGTCATGAGACTTGTTGTTACCAGATGGTTGAGGCATGTTTCGCGACATCTGGCTAGTCTGCTTTTGAGGAACGAACGTAGTCTGGGAAGATGAAGCTCCATGGGTATATCCAAGCCCCTTCATGTTCTTCGCAGGCTTGCCGATGGTGAGGATTTTGTCAAGGCTGTCAGTCCCAGAGTTCAGCATTCTGACAGTTTTAGTCATGTGCTCGAGTTCGTCATTCAGCCTACTGACTTCCTTCTTCAGATCCACAATCGTCTCCAGGAGCCTTGCCTTATCTTCAGTCAGGGTAAGGATAAGAGCACTCTGTTTGTCTAGAATCTGGGATTCCTCAACCCATTTGGTGTGCAAGGTATTGTATGCTTCATTCATAGCATCATCAGATAGTTCTTCATCTAGAACATATTTCTGAGAGCATTCACCGAATTCATTAGTAGACTCATGAGTATGGACAGAGGCAGTAAAGGCTACAAAGTTACTTATCTGATCTGAGTCGCTTTCTTCATCTTCTTCATCCGAAAGAGTAGCGTTGTATCCCTTTTTCTGTTTCTTGAGGAAGTTGGGACACTCCTTTTGAATATGACCAAAACCTTCACATTCGTGGCACTGAATGCCTTTGCCTTTCCCAGATCGTTCACCACTTTTACTATTCATGTGCGGATAAGTGTTCTTCTGGAATCGTTGTTGGAAATTGTCCTTGACATCTTGTGGGACATTTTTCCCATTCATCTGGTTGAGTCTTTTCATGACCCTGCCATAGTTTTTTGCAAGCATAGCTATAGTATCGTCAATATCATTGTCAGAGTCTGAATATACCTGATCCCTTTGTTCATGAGCAGAACTTTTGAGGGCCATTCCTCTTTGTTTCTTTTCCACCTTAGGAAGTGAGAGCTCAAACGTCATGAGAGATCCCATTAGTTCGTCGAACTTCAACGTCTTTAGGTCATGAACTTCCTCAATGGCCGTGATTTTCATTTTGAATCTAGAGCTCAAAGCTCTCAGGGTTTTTCGAACAAGATCTTCATCAGTCATTGGTTTCCCGAGAGAATATGATTCATTGGCGAGGTCACGAATGCGAACGTTGAACTCAGCGACTGTTTCATCCTCGAGCATCGTGATGGCTTCAAAATTGGTTGTGAGATATTGAAGCTTTTGTTCACAGACCTTTGTAGTTCCCTCATAGGCAACAGCGAGGATTTACCAGGCCTCTTTGGCAGTAGTGCAAGTATTTATCAATCTGAAAACATCTGTATCGACACCGTTAAATATAGCATTTAGAGCACGGGAGTTACCAAGGGCCGCCTCATCTTCAGTGGGGGTCCAGTCCTTTTCGGGTTTTGTGCCAGTACGGGCTCCTTTGTCATCAGTCGTCATAGGAGCTTCCCACCCGTGTATCACAGCTTTCCATGTTCGGCTATCAAGGGACTTCAAGAAAGCGGTCATGCGTGCCTTCCAATATCCATAGTTGGTTCCGTCGAGTACTGGAGGGCGATTGACAGAACCTCCTTCTCGGGAACTATCCATAATAGGCAATCAGAAAAAATACAGGAAACCACCTAAGAGATCAAGGTGCCTGCTCTGATACCAATTGAAATTCTGATTAGTTGCAAAGGCAAGATGTCGCACACAATGTGTTGACAATGTGTCCGACAACTTGCTTGAACACAGATATGGATAAACAACAAAACAATGCAGTAAACAAAGTACACAAGATATGGTTACCCAGTTCGGTGAAACACACCTACATCTGGGGGCACGCTGCCAGTGGAAAGGATTTTCACTATCTTGTAGTCAATAGTACACACAAGGTTTATATCTGATTACAATCAACAAATCAATAAAACCTAGAGACTATTACTACCAGTGATCACCTAGACAGGGACTCCCCCTGAATTTGAGCTCCGTCTCAATTCCACTCTTCGAGCAACCTCCTGGCTCGGATGACCTTCAGTCTTCAGCAGTACGTGAACCTTCAATCACGAGAACACAAGAACCCAACTCTCACATACACTCAATCTGTGGAACAGTTTTTGAGAGAATACATCACTTAAAACCAAAACACACAGCCTCCCAGTCCGCCGGTCTTGCACGTCTAAGAGCTCTGAGTGTTTGATCAAAAGTGTCAAGGCTGCTAAGGGGGAGCACACGGCTTTTATAGCAGCTTTACAATCCTGGAAGATATCTCGGGTTTCCTTACCCGGCCTCAAGCGAATATCACAAAGTAAAGACTCCATTAAGGCGAATATTGAGCAATGAAGATGGCAGGGAGAGATATCTTGCAATGAAGTCACCAGCGAGGCATATATCTTGTAATGAAGACAGTAGCAAGACAATAACTCAGCAATAAGTCATCAGCGAAGCATCTTGAGCAAAACTGGAAACTTGCCTGAAAAAGAGTCTTCATACAGAAGGAAAGATGTCAAACCAGAAGTGGAAACATAACAACCGACATCTTTCCATACCACTTGCACTAAAAAATAAAGCCAACAAAACAACGTATCAACAGGTCTTATCACATTTTTTGGTAAGGATCATATCAGGCCATTCACAATGTTCAAGTCATCTTTGAGAAAATCCAAGAACCAGGCCCAAGAAGATTTGCATTCAGACTCGACAACAGCATACGCGATCGGAAATATGTCGTTGTTTGCATCAATTCCGATGGCCGTCAACAGTTGACCGGTATGATGACCCTTTATGTGGCAGCCATCAAACCCAATAACAGGCCTACAATATTTAAATCCTTCTTTGCAGCCTTTGAAACACACATACATCCTTTTAAATACCAGTTTATCGTTCTCACCATTTTCAGTCTGAAACTTGACAGTTGAACCGGGATTTGTAGCCACTAACTCTGCCCTGTAGTCCCATAACTTGGCATATTGCTGTTTGTAGCTCCCTTCAATTTCCATCAGAGCAAGCTTTTTGGCCCTGTACGCTTTATCCCGACTACACTCAACTAAAAAGTCTCTCTGCAGTTGGTTCATCACATCCCTTGCTGACCATGAATCGCAGTCTTTGAATTGTTGCATGTACATACGTGACATCCATTTTGATGTCGCAAACCTGTTCACATTAACTCGTGGGCATGTATGTTCACTCCTGTACGTCTTGATTTGGAAAAAACCTGTTTTAACCGACAGCATGTCAGCGACTAACTAACTAACATTCTTCAAATCCAAATCCAAATAGAATACTATACTATAACAGTATACTACTATAGTTTTGATAAATAAAAACATTAATATAGCAGCTTATTATATTTACTTAATTACTACTGTTTTATTTGTGACATAAATAATTAATTACTACTGTTTTGATAATTAATTAATTACTACTGTTTTATTTGATAATTACTACTGAGAGAAAGCAATAATTCTAAGTAGAAATGCTTATAATTCTAGATTTTTAATTATTATATAGTCTTTGGGCCTTTAAATTATTATATAGTCTTTGGGCCTTTTAAATACAAGGACATTTGTTTATCTGGATTATTTATTAATGAAATTGGCCCGTTTCTTTCAACATCGAGTGTTTATATTAGCAGGCCTTGAAAATAACAGGATAATGGGCCTTGGGCAATTGGCCCACTTCAGCCGGGCATGTTCTCAAGCATACTATGAACATACCTGTACGCCTCGACAATGAAGCAAAACACGTCCAATTGCAGCTCGGATGCTCGCACTCTGCACGGACTCTGTTGTATTCGTTCTTCTTAAAATAAATGGCTTTACCACTGTGTATTGAGTACTCCCTTATGGCTTCCTTGAAGAGCTTGCCGGTTTGGAATGTCATACCCAGCTTAAAGACCGGGTTTTTTAATTCAGATTCTTTAAACTCCACGAAGTTGGGGAGTTTCTTTTTGAAATTCCTCGGGGCACTAGAGCTTTCACCGGGAGGTCTGACCTCCTCTTCAGACGATGAATCTTCAATTCCGATGTACGCATCCATGTCGACGTCACTGTCCTCCGATTCATCATCTTCATCACTAACGGCGTTCATTCATTTACCTATGTACGCCAGGCCAAGGTCAACAGCATCACCATCAACTTCTACGTCGTCTTCGCTTGCTTCAAAACCAACATCTTCAACGTCACCCTCGGCATCTTCAATGTCAGCCTCGGCATCTTCAACGTCACCCTCAGCATCTTCAAAATCGTCAAAGCCTTCAAATTCTTCAAGTTCATGTGGCTCAGCAGCTTCATGTGGCTCAGCAGCTTCATTGTGATATTGCTCTAGTTGGATCAGCTCCTCCATGTGAATCACGTCCACTGCATCAACTTGAACATCAAAGTGGTCGGATTGTACTTGCTGATCGTCCTGCTCCACCGTTGCCGGTCCAGTTGGGTGAGAACCATCGGGGTGATCACAATAGATGTGCACTTCCCATTTCGTTTTGAGAGTCTCTGACAACAGTTCTAAGAGCAACTCATCACTGCATATGCACTCTAGTTTGTCACACAAGGTAGACTTCCATGAAGTATAGCGGCCCCGTAGTGTATCGAAGCGTCACCGTCAATAGCTTGTCCAAACAAACCATCGAAATCCTATCTATGTCTACACTCTCGATGCGCTCTACAACTCCACCTTCATAGCTCCAATCACGATCAGCCGTTGCAAACAAGAGCGTACCTCCATGGTGAACGTTCAAGGCAAAGCAGTTCAATGTTTCAACTGCAAAAAAAAATAATGACAGTCGAACAAAGAGCCGTTATTAGTGCAAAGGGATATCACTACTTCAAAGAACTAACAAATCTCGTACATGAATAGAAAAACAAAACCACATAAAAGAACAACAACACAAACCCGGCTTCCAATTAAATATAGCCAACCAACCAACCAAGACTAAGCATAAATTTTATTTACCGACACTAAGGACCCACTGTATATTAAAAGGGGAAAAAAACCATCGCGCGCACACACTAAAACCATAAAAAAACGAATAAAAAACTTCTTTTCATACCCTGGACCCATTCGACAAAAGCATTGTGGTCCCCAACTATATTATCGACTTTAAATAACACTTAAAAGACACAAAAATGTTCATACCTGTACATTCGTTCTCACTCGGTGGAGACTCCTTCGTCGGAACAGGCGATTTTTGCTTCTGTTTTGGTTTTCGAGCCGGTGATTTCTTGGGCAGTGCGTTCGATTTCTTATTCGCACTTTCTTTCCCTTTCGACTTCGAGCGAGAAGATGCCACAGACCTTCGCGCCGGTGACGACTTCCCGGGAGATTTACCTTTCGCCATTACTGGTTTTTCAGTTCTAGGGTTTTACTGTTAAGACTCGATGCAATTTGGGATTTTTACATCCGACTGTTTTTTTTTTTACTTAAGTACTGTTTTTTCTTTATTTAATTTACTTTTACACCTCAACTCATTTAATTTAGATGAATAAACAAACAATTAAATACAATCCCTCATCCGACTAACAAAATAACGATTTTACCCTTATTTACCAGAACACGTGCGTTCCACGTGATTATTTAACTGAGGATTGGGCCTCTTTTTTTACGGAAGGACCCAACTACTACTTTTTTTTTATATAAAAGGGGATTAACAAATAGTTTAAAAAAGATAGGGGGCATTTTGAAGTGAGGCCTTAAATCATGGGGCAAATATACAATTTATTCTTTATATATTTGTGAAGGTTTAGGTTTTTTTCGAGTTGTGTTTAGTTAGATTATTTTATATATATATATATATATTTGTGTGTGTTAATTTGCTTTATTAGACATGAGAACATAGATATATATAACTACTGATAAGGGAATTGTAATACTTTGATTTTAATTATAATTATAATTTAATTTTTTTTAAATAAATCATCGTTTCTTTAAAAAAAAAATTAAAAGGTCTAATTTTTTTATTCTGCCTAAGGCCTCAATGTGTATTAGGCCGGTCCTGGTGTTGGTATAACGTATAAGAGATCGACCACGCACTTGTATTTGAAAAGACTGCATATTTGACTTTGAAGGCATGTATCCCAAAGCCACGACCACGGGAACGTACCGTTCATCATATTTAACACGTACTATTGTAATATCTCGAAACCCGTCGAACTATTTTATCGAATTTATTTGACGAATACTCTTGATAAACCTACGAAATCTATGGTAACCAAGGTTTGAGATTTTATCGGAAACCTGCAAAATGACCTGAAATCTCGCTTCTCTCAACCTACCACCCGGTTGTCCATTTTTTTTAGTCAGCTAATTTTTTGCAGAAATTGTACCACAACCACATGAGTTTTTGTGAGCGCAATGTCGGTCATATTTTTCATGCCTTGGTTTAAAAGAGAGCTTATTTTCGTCATTACAGAGGACATTTTTGCACAATATAAAATCAAGTTTTTCTCTCTACCTGACCCAAGAACACCTCCACCATTCAACAAATTGTCGCCTTTTTTTTTACAGATCTATTTGGTCAGAAAGATGAACTTTTTTTTTTCCTCAAAAACCCGGGGCCTTTTGTTTGATTTTTTTTTTTTTTTAATATTATATGGGGAGGAGTGAAAAGAAAAGACTGAACTAATTTATATATATTGTATTTTCAACTTGGAAGGGTTTCAATTTCGAGGGAGTGGGAGAGTTAAATGGGAAGGTCAAATACAAGAACTAAGGCATTAATTTTAACCAAAGAGGCGTATAATTTTCCAATGTTTCAATAAATTTGTAAAAATTTTATCTTGACATTTAAGAGCCTAAAATTGAAGATTTTAACAAAGTTAAAAGCAACCACCGAGCAATTTGAACGGTGTACCAGCATAGCACTACTACTATATTCATAATCTTGGAAATAGATTTTCTAACAACGTCCAACACAAAGCATGATGTGCCAGTTTTGAGGCATCTTAAAAGAAAGAGAGAAAAATAAACTAAAAATATATTTACTTCTCTTAAACTTCGCAAACTAAAAGAAATTTTGATTTTCACTATAACTTTCCTCTATTCTTTAGTAACCAACAACTCACTTGTCCAACAAGATGACCGTTGCTTTTGGGGAGCCACGGCGAAAAGACAACAACTGGTTTGTAACTGCTTTATAGCCATCGTTGCACACGCTCTTGAGGCTTTCAGTGTGGAATTTTATGACCATCCTTTCAAGAGCAAGCGAATTCGAAAGCATGAAACCGATGAAATCCATTTCAGCTTTCGTTGCATGGAAAGCAAAGATTTTGATGGATCGAAGATTGGTGAATGGGCGGTTCAAGCTGTCAGATTCCCAACCTTTGCTACTTGCCTCCAAACTTCCAGAGTCAAAGAACTACATAAGTCAAGAATAGAGATTATCACATAAAAATTATCCTATTAGGATTATACTAAAATAAAAGGGTATTTTTCTTAAAGCAACAACAATTGTTTTATGGTTGTTTAAAACCACGACATTTTCTAAAATATCATAAAGCTGTAGATAATGAAAATCGCATTTACTAACATTTTTGGTTCAGTCATAGTTCTATACATTTTCCGATGGTTACAAAATACTGATTAGAAATGGGTCAAAGTGATATATTTGAAGTGATACGACGACCTCATGTTTATTTATTAGATTTCGAAAAATGCAAGGCAAGAAATGAATTACAACATGACTCACATACTTCTATATTCTTGTTGCAATAGTTCATTTTCATTCAGTCTTGGCTAAATGCCTAAAATATTGACGAACTTTTAAAAAGAATTATGAATTATTATGCTACATCATCCATTATTTTTTTTCTTTAACAAAATGTATACACAAAATTAATGTCCATTGGCTTTTAAATTTATAATGTACAAGTTTTAATATCTTTCAAATAGAATTAATTTTACAATGAAGTATTAATAAGTGTCAAGATAACTCACCCAGATGCGTAGATATTTCAGATTAGAAGCGCTTCTTAGCAGGCAGAGAAGAAGTGAAGTCCCTTTGGCATCGGTAAGTTTGATTTCGGTCAATAGATGACGGAGACAGACTAATGGAGCAGGAAACTCTCCTGATACTTCCCTATCAGTGATAATCTAGAGTACGAAAAAAAAAATAAGATAGTCATGAATTGGGGACAAGAATATATGGTTCATTGGACAGACTAAACAAACTATCCCAAATATTAAATCGAGCTTAGCTTTTACCTTCAAAGCATCATGACTAAGAAAAAACATTTTAAGCCGGGGCATACCAGCCAAAAGTCCTTTCCAGTAGTTTTCATTCATATGATTGTCACCGTAAACTTTCGCGGACACGATAAATGATTGTATACGAGGGGTATTTTTAAGACTAACATGGACGACATTTGTGTTGAATCCCAAGTTTCGCAGATTTGGAGCTTCGATGCGGATGTAGTGGTCTGCGTAAAGACCATAATAAATAAACGTCTCAAGCAAAGGGGAGCTGGAAATCATACTCTCGAGCACATCCCGGTCGACCACAACATCCTTGAGAATAAGGTCCGTCAAACACTTGAAACCCTTAAACGTTGACGGAGGTTTCAAAACACAGCCGGTTAGTAACAAACGTGTCAAGCTCTGACACGAAAACATGAGAGATGGCATCCGAAACGACATTCCAAGAGGCATCTTCAGTATGAATGTTTGTAGAGGGTGTCTTGCTAAGCAAAGAATCCATCTTTCTATATCACTGTCTGGGATTTTATGCATAAAGGACATCTGAAACTTTCGGATCGGGCCAGAGTGGTGCGAGAGAACATGATCTACAACTCTCACAACCTCATCGGTCACGCCAAGTGGGAAAGACTGACCATCAAACACCAAGTTTGGTATCCATGAATACTTGTACCTCCACTCTCTCGACAATATACTCGTCTTCGTTGCGTCCTTGATCGGCAAGAACGATAATATTTGGTCTATAACATTTCCTGGCAAGTCGCTTATTCTATCTAACTCCATGCTGCCATTGGAGCTAGGTGATGTTCTTAATTTCTGTAATCAAACAGCAAACATCAATAGATGAAAAAAAGTACAGTACAAAAATCCCATGAAAAATGTCCGAAAACTTCGATTTGGGTATCCCAGTTCAATGTTAGATTTATAGTATATACCTATAAAAACTTGGCTCATTCAAGGTATGTAGAAATTTGTTCTTTGTTATTCGAATGTATAAGCCGAAACTAAGGAATGACATGTATGTCTTGAATATCGGATCTGGCAACATGCATAGAGATAGATTTTATGAAATTCAATACTATACCTTGTGCTGTGGTGATGACATTATAGCAAAGTCCGTCGGAAACTTTGACCGGAAGATATACCCAATTTATAATAACCTCAAGCTAGATCGTTTAAATAAGGGAGTCAGTTAATATGTATTCTTCCATTATAATGTCTTTAGAGATGTAGAGACACAAGAAAGAAGAGAAACTTACCCAGAAATATTCAGGCGAACAAATTGTGAATTCGAATAGAGATTAAATAGGCCAATGCTCAGACGACGATGATTTGTACTGCTGAGCCACGGTTTTGGGATACGGAAAGTCGGAAACTAACGAAATTGATAAATTTATTTATTTATTTTGAGGAAGCCTCGGCTAATCATAAGTTGTAAGTTACAACTTATAACCCCACGATTGTACTTCTTCTCTTTTTTTTTTTTCTTTTTTTTTTTCGGAAACTCATTTACTTCTATTATGTAAAGGATTCTCCCCTAATATAATATGATTTGTTTATTTTTCTATAATAGTTCTCAAATTTACACAAATGCACTGTATGGAAATTATAAGACGTTGACACTTGACACCCATCCTTCCGTCTAATTTAATATCTCACAGATAGTAACGGAGGGACTAAATATCAATATTAAATATTTTATTTGCAATTTTTAAATTTTAACTATATAAATATTACAAACCGTAAATATTATATATTTTTCCGTCATTTAAGAAATTTTCATTATTATTAGTGGCATAAATTTAGGGTATAAATTCATTTTTTTTGTTGTTATTATGGGAATGATTTTTTACACGACTCACGACTCACGATTTTTCTTAACAAAAGTGATAAACACCAAAAACTCTTTAAAATTGTTCCACTTGTCAAAAGCTGTGTGGATCGTCCAAATTCGTGAGGGTGGAGAATAGCAGTTCTCTATTAGTTATTATTGATCTATCATGTTTTTTTGTTATTCGAGTGCAGTGCATTATACATTATTTATCAAAATCAATATATGTTTGTTGTCTTGCACAATGTTCGCTATTTACTACAATTAATCACTATAAACCGTTAAACCCATCTACAAAAATCAAATAAAAAGGCAAACAACAAGGAAAAATATGACGAAGTAAATCACATCAATTTCTCTTTCCTTACTTCTCTCTGCACGAACCGTAAACTTTTTTTTTGCTCTAAACGGTGGAGAGAAGTGTCTCTCTTTCTCTAGACACTTTTGTGTCTCAATTTGCGGGGAGAGGATTTATTTTTTAAATATTTTTCTCGTATTTTTTTTTCTTTTTGCTGCAAATTGCTTCCATCGTTTCTTCACCACCATCATCGTTGGCCTAATTGCTTTCTTCACCGACTCGAGCCGCTGACGATTGCGAAGTTCTCGTCCTCAACGAGTAGAATATTTATGTTTTTGTTTGTGATGATTATTCTGTAACTTTTTTTTTATGTCGTTGTGTAACTAGAGTACTATGTGCAAATTTGCATGTGATAATGTTTTGGCAACTAAATGTAATTATAGTGTGTAAGTTTTTATGCTATAAACAATTTTTTTTTTATGTTAACGGTAAAAAATTATTATTTTTTCTACTATTTGTGGTTATATTTAACTTTGTTTATGTTTCTATTTTTAAAAGAGCATAGTCCTAAATAGTTCATGTTTATGTCTCACTATAGACCATAGAGTCACACCGCACAGCCACCATATTGCCGACAAGCCACGCCGCCAAAACCGAAGAGGGTTTCTTTCTTGGGAAGCGAGAGAGGAAGCCTTCGGTCTTTTGAGGGTGAGAATTAGTAGTGCATCACATAGTCCTAGATAGTTGTTTGGAGTTTGAAAACATTATTCCTAAAATAATTTAAAACACTCTCTATTTAAAAAAATGTTGCACTTTAAAACTGGTATTCTTGTCATTTTCCTAAGTACGTTTAACCATGAATAGCCCAACAGTATTAAAGGCTCACTTCTAATTTTTATTTACTCGACCCAATTTAAAAGAGTAAAAAAATTGACCCCAAAAAAAGTTATAGGTGCATTTAGAACTTTTGAAAACTTAGATTAGAAAAATGACTCAAAATAAAAGCTAAGAAAATTAATGGTGGAATATGATAGAAATATATACAAAAATTTAGATAACTAGTCAGTTTAGACGTTTGAGATTGTTATATAACCAACTTTTTATTCGATAAATAACCACAAACATGACGTGACATTGTTTAGGTTTTTATGCATTTTTTGTTTTCCCTTTCATTAAAATTTTCGGAATTGAGTTTAAAATTTGTATTTTTTTTACGTTTAAATTTTAAATTTAACATGAGATAATTGGGTAATTAATTTTAAATAAATTCCTACAATTTAGCAACCTATTATGGGATTATGCGGGGATTTTTGTTTCAATTAAACCAGCCATTAATGTCAAAAATCTTCAAATAATTTCTAGAGTTTTCAAACCAATTATTATTATTTTTTTCACATTTTCCAAAAAAAAAAAAACCGTTCTTATATTTTTAACATAACGATCAAACGAAAATGATCTCGAACCTTACTTTTGTGACAATTAAGTAAATAAGAAAAATAAATACAAAAAAAATGATATTTTATTAAGGATAATTTTGTACAAACACGTATAAGATAGTCATACTTTTTTTTTTTTTTATTAAATTTGACTTATTAGTTTTCGATCCTAATAAGGTCATATGTAATCTTTTTTTTTCTTTTTTTTTTTGGCTCAAAACTTGATAGATGGGTGGGTAACAAAAAGGGGGAGTATTTTGTTTATTTATTTATTTATCTTTTTATATTACATGGAGAGGAGCTAATAGTAAAGATAGCGAATATGAAGAAGGGTGAACAACGTTTTACCTCTTGTATTTTCAATTTGTAAGGCTTACGATTTCGAGTTAGTGGAGAGTAAAAGCAAAATGTCAAAAATAAGTTCGGAGGTATTTTTTGTTTTAAATGGTAAATGCGTATAATTTTCCAATTGTTTTAAATTAATGTGTAAAAGATTAATATGAAAAGTTTTGATACATAAAATTCATTTTTCTCTTAGACATTTAAGAAGTTAAAAATGAAGTCTTTAAGGCCATCTTCAATCGATCACTCTATTTCTCACTCTATTTCTCACTTTATTTTTCAGTAAACTGTGATTTCTCTCCAACCGAACTCTATTTCCCACTCTATTTTCCACTCTATTTTTATCCCCTTTTATCTTTTATTTATACTTCTACCCCTATATTTTTATTATTATTACTAATTAGATAACTTGGAAGAATCATGATAATGAGTAAAATATTACTCTATAAATTAATTATAATTATAAATATAAATACACATTAAATAAAATAAAATTTTATTTAATAAAAATTACAACACAAAAAATAAAATACAACACAACACAATTAAAATAAAATAAATACAACACAACCCAATTAAAATAAAGTAAAACAAACTAGAACACAACAAATAAAAGTAACTTTAACACAAACAATTATGATTCGGAATTAGAATACTCTTCCCACAAGTGCTCAATCAATGCATTCCGAAGTACGATGTGGATTGTTGGTTTGGCTATTTGGATTTTTGGTTCTCTTTTTTCTTCTAGGTTCATCCTGTGAAGATCAATTTCCTGTTTGATGAGAACTGATTTTTTCTTACTAAGGATAATTCCATCTTTTTCACAAAGATGTAAAACGAATTTTACGTCTTTGTAATGTTGTTCTAATGTATCAGAATAGATTAATACATCATCTATATACACGCAACAGAATTGGGTGTAAGGTTTAAAGGTTTCATCCATGAACCTTTGAAAAATACCTGGTGCTTGCTTTAATCCAAATGGTAATACATTCCATTGAAAAAGTCCTTGTGGGCAGCTGAATGATGTGATTTCTCTTGAGTCGGGATGCAATTGTATTTGCCAGAATTCTGACTTGCAGTCGATTGATGAGAAATATTGTTTGCCTCCAAAAGGGGGGCGTATTTTGTTTATTTATTTATTTATTTTTTTATATTACATGGAGAGGAGCTAATAGAAAAGATAGCGAATTTGAAGAAGGGTGAACAACGTTTTACCTCTTGTATTTTCAATTTTTAAGGCTTACGATTTCGAGTTAGTGGAGAGTAAAAGCAAAATGTCAAAAATAAGTTCGGAGGTATTTTTTGTTTTAAATGATAAATGGGTATAATTTTCCAATTGTTTTAAATTAATGTGTAAAAGATTAATATGAAAAGTTTTGATACATAAAATTCATTTTTCTCTTAGACATTTAAGAAGTTAAAAATGAAGTCTTTAAGGCCATCTCCAATCGAATCACTCTATTTCTCACTCTATTTCTCACTTTATTTTTCGGGCATTGTAGCGAAATAGTCAAAATGAAACTATGAAATTTGTTTTTAGCCTATGTTTCACAACTTTTAGGGAAATAGCCAACATGATTATGTGCCAATAATTAAGGTCTTATTTACCCTTATTTATTAATAAATTCGTCATTTTCTCTCTCCTATTTTTTCCTACACTTTTTTTACATAAAAACTTCAAAAAACCATATCTATCTCATATGAACTCGAAATTGAGTGATTCCAAATCCTACGGATTCGTGACGCCGAGATCTTCAAAAATAGATCCATTGTGTTTGATGAAAAATAATGTTTAATACCATAGATGTAGAAAAATCTACCTTAAATATGGAAATAACGGAAATTTTTTGAAATTATAAAAAAAAATGGAAATGTAAATATGATGCATTAAACATAATTTTTCATCAAACACATTGGGTCTATTTTTGAAGATCTCGACGCCACGAATTTGTAGGATTTGAAATCACTCAATTTCGAGTTTGTATGAGAAAGATACAAATTTTTGAAGTTTTGATGCAAAAAAAAATTATTTGAAAAAAAATAAGAGAGAGAAAATGACGAATTTATTAATAAATAAGGGCAAATCAGACCTTAATTATTGTCACATAAGCCATTTGGCTATATCCCTAAAAATTGTCAAACATAGGCTAGATCCAAAATCACATGTTTAAAGTGGACTAGTTAGTTACAAATCTCTTATTTTTCAGTAAACAGTGATTTCTCTCCAACCGAACTCTATTTCCCACTCTATTTTCCACTCTATTTTTATCCCCTTTTATCTTTTATTTATACTTCTACCCCTATATTTTTATTATTATTACTAATTAGATAACTTGGAAGAATCATGATAATGAGTAAAATATTACTCTATAAATTAATTATAATTATAAATATAAATACACATTAAATAAAATAAAATACAACACAACACAACACAAAAAATAAAATACAACACAACACAATTAAAATAAAATAAATACAACACAACTCAATTAAAATAAAGTAAAACAAACTAGAACAACAAATAAAAGTAACTTTAACACAAACAATTATGATTCGGAATTAGAATACTCTTCCCACAAGTGCTCAATCAATGCATTCCGAAGTACGATGTGTGCATCTTTATCTCTTATTTGTCTATAACGAGTAACCAATTGCTCAAATCATGTGCCATCATCCACCACCATTTCAACATTTGCTGGTGGTGTTTCTCTCGCAACTCCTATTGGAGAACTAAGATCTCGTTCATCTTCAATTATCATGTTATGCATAATTATACATGCAGTCATGATATCTTGTAAGACGTCTTTTCTCCAAAATCTTGTCGGTCCGCAACAATTTCAAATCGTTGTTGGAGAACCCTGAAGGCACGTTCTACGTCTTTTCTGCACGCTTCTTGCTTCATAGCAAAATATTTTTTTTTGTGGCCACGCGGCTCTCGGATAGTTTGCACGATGGTTGATCATTTTGGATATATACTATCAGCCAAATAGTAACTCATATGATACTCTGTTCCTTGTATGACATAATAAGCAGGAGGAGCGATACCTTGAGTGAGATTGGAAAATAAATGGGAAGAATCTAGCACATTGATATCGTTGTTGCTCCCTGGCATGCCAAAATAAGCATGCCATATCCAAAGATCATAATCTGCTACAGCTTCAAGTATAATAGTAGGCTTTCCACTGCGACCCGCGTTGAACGAGTTGAGAAACGTGAGAATCTTGTAAGTGAATTGTCACATCGCGTCAGAACGAGTTGAGAAACATGAGAATCTTGCTATAAATATCGCCTTCACAAGTTGTAATTTCACCACATCACCCACTTTACTAAAAAAAATGTCTAGAGCTTCTAATTATTCTCGAGATGAAGACAAACTCATTTGTCGGGTTTACATGGAGATTTCGCAAGACCCAATCATCGGTATATACCAATCATCTGATCAGTTTTGGACTCGTGTTGCGGAAGCTTACAACAACAGCAAAAGTCCGGATTCAAAGATGCGTTCAACGCGATCAATCCAGTGTCGTATTCAAATGATTGAGAAAGCTACAAGGAAGATGCATGCATGCATTCGAAAAATTGAGAATACACACCCAAGCGGTGCTTCAACTGAAGATATTGTAAGTATTATAGTTTATTGTTTTCTCACGATTAAATTTTTACTTAACCTTTGTTTTATCAACTTTTAGATGGATCAAGCTAAAGTATTGCTTTCACAAGATGAAAAATTCAAGAAAGGTTGGAAGTTTGATCATGTGTGGAACATTATTAAGAATTTTGAAAAATTCCAAGATGGAGTCTCAAGTGCAAGACAAACATCTCGAGGTTCATCTTGCCCACAAGAGTCAGAAAATCCAACTTCTGAATCTGCTAGACATCCATCTCCTACTGAGCGGCTGATTGGGGTGAAGAAAGCCAAATTAAAAAAAAATTGGATGATGGAATAATGTCTAGAATTAGTGGTATTGAGGAAGGAAATAAAGAACTTCTTGAGCAATTGAAGAAGACAAGTGCAATCAGGCAACCCCACTTGGAATTGAAAGAAATCAAGGAAGAAAATAAAATATTGTTTCGAGATTTAAGTTCAATACCAGATCCACAGTTTCGTGCATATATTCAAGCCGAACAAGCGAAAATTATGCAAAAGAGGCTTGAACAACAACAATCCCATGCACCACCGCCGACTTCTGATTCATATTCTCAATATTTTACCGGTCTCGGGGGATCCGGCACCAATCTTCCAGAATATTAGTTTATCTATTGTAATTTTATTTTGTTGTATTGTGTTTTTTAATGTCTTTTGAGTTTTCTTCCAAATTGCTAATGTAATTGTGTTTGGTATTAGTTTATTATGATCGTTTTAATATTATAATTTTCTTGCAATGTGCAAAATCATTGTTGTATTTTAAAATATTGTTGTCTTTTAAATTATGCAAAGTAATAAATTTTATATAAAAAAATAATTTTAAGGGTTAATAATAAATAATTATATAAAATCTGGGCATTTGGGTAAATTTTAAAACTTATAAAAGCAATGAACTGTGCAGCGCTACAAATAACGCTGCACTGTTCAAAATGTTGATCCCACGCTATAATAGCGTGGAATATGAAGACCCACTGGAGCATCCCACGCAATATAGGTGGGATTTGGCGCTCCAGCGGAGATGCTCTAACAAGTTAAACGCAAACCACGGAGCAATTTAAACGGTGTGCCAGCATAGCATCATTTGTACTAAATATTCATAATCTTGGCAGTAGATTTTCTAACAATGTCCAACACAGAGCATATAATGTGCCAGTTTTGAGGCATCATAAAAGAAAGAAATATACCAAAATCTAATTATCCTATATCTATTTTCGTAAAATTAAAGGTTCAAACAACTAGATCCCTGAACTAAAAGTCACTTGTCCAACAAGATGATTGTTGCTTTTGGCGAATCACAACGAAAAGACAACAATTGCTTTGTTACCGCAATCGCTGCTTTATGGCCATTGTTGCGCAAGCTCTCGAGGGTTTCAACGTGGAAGTGTATGACCATCTTCTCAAGAGCAAGCAAATTCGAGGGCATGAAACCGATGAAATTCATTTCAACTTTCGTTGCACGGAAAACAAAGATTCTGACATTTCGAAGATTGGTTAACGGGCGGGCGGTTCAAGCTCTCGGAATCCAAACCTTTGCTACTTGCTTCCAAGCTCTATTAGTCAAAGGACTACATAAGTCAAGACTAGAGATTATCACATACAATTTATCCACATAAGTCAAGACTAGAGATTATCACATACAATTTATCCTACTATAATTATACTAAAATAAAGTATTTTGATCTTGAAGCTATAGCAATTCTCATTCTAATTCAAAAACTCACACCGTCCCCTCCAAACCAGGGCATTTACTAAAATATCATTAAGTTGTAGAAGATGAAATCATGTTTTCTCAAACGTGTAAGGTTTAGTCATAGTCCTTTACGTTTTTAGATCCTTGCAAGACATCTATATGAAAAAAATGAGTTTAGGCAATATAATTGAAGCGGTACGAAAACCTTGCGATTATTTATTCAATATTGGAAAGAGCAAGGCAAGAAATGAAATTCGACACAACTCAAAATACTTTAAATAAACGCATACACAGAATTCTTGTCTACTTCCTTTTAAATATATATTGTACAGCTTTTAATATCTTTCAAATATTATTAATTTCAAAATGAAGTATCAAGATAACTCACGGCGATGCATAGCTGTTTCAGATTAGATGCGCTTCTTAGCAGGCCGAGAAGACCTGAAGTCTTTTTGACATCGGTATGTTTGATTTGGATCCATAGACGACGGAGATTGACTAATGGAACAGGAAATTCTCCTGATACTTCCACTAAGTGATAAAAAATAAAAATAAAAGATTGTCATGAATTGGCAACAAGAATACAGAGTTCATTGGACAGACTAAGCAAGACGTTCCAAAGATTAAAGTGAGCTGAGCTCTTTCCTTCAAAGCATTGTGTTCAAGAAAAAAAGGCGTCCAAGTCGGGGCATACCAGCCAAAAGTCCTTTCAAGTAGTTTTCATTTGCATAGTCATCGCTGCAAACTCTCGCGTGCGTGACAAATACCATATACGATGGGTATTTTTAAGACCAACATGGAAATTATTTCCTCGGCTGTGCGTGTGACCGATATAAGTGAATACCATAAGCAAAGGGGGGCTAGATATCAGACTCTCGAGCACATTCCGGTCGACTACAATATCTTTGAGATAAAAGTACGCCAAATTCTTGAAACCATTAAATGTTGACGGCCATTGTATTCATCGTCATTTGTCTAGCCTAGCAACTGCCTTCAGAATTTTAAATTTATGGGAATTAGTTCATATTATATAAAGAAATTCTTAAATTTACCGAGATAAGTCAATTACTTTATCAAACTGAATAATCGTGAAGCATTTGCATACTACATTTTCAAGGTTTTACATTGATTTGTTTATGAACTAAGTGCAAATAGCGTAGTAAATATTATAAAATAAAAAAGCAAAAACCTTATAGAGATCAGTAGTGGATATATCATCAGCGACAAAACATTATAAGTTATAACCAATGAACATATACAGTATAGTTTTCCAATTTTTTAATTAATGCTTAATAGAACAAACAAGAAATGTTGATGCATAAAATTCAATTTTCTATTGACATTTAAGAACTTTAAATTGAAGTCTTTAACATGTTAAAAGCATCACCGGGGTAATTTGAACGTTGTTCCAGCATAGCAGTACTTGCTTCTGCTATATACATAATCTTTTCTACTATGTAGTATATACATAATCTTGGCAGTAAATTTTCTAACAGTGTCCAGCACAGCAAAATTAGCCAGTTTTGAGGCATCTAAAAAGAACGAAAATAACTTAAAAAAACCACACAAAAAAATTCTCTTAAACTTTGCGAACCAAAAGACATTTTGATTTTCACTCTAATGTTCATCTATCTCTTTAGTAGCCAAAAAGTCACTTGTCCAACAAAACGACTGTAGCTTTCGGGGAGCCACGGGGAAAAGACAATAACTGGTTCGTCACTGTCACTGCTTTATGGCCATCGTTGTGCAAGCTCTCGAGGGTTTCAGCATGGAAGTTTATGACCATCTTCTCAAGAGCAAGCGAATTCGAGAGCATGAAACCGATGAAATCCATTTCACCTTTCGTTGCATGGAAATAGATTCTAATGTATCGAAGATCGGTGAACGGACAGTTCGAGCTGGCAGATTCCCAACCTTTGCTACTTGCTTCCAAACTCTCAGAGCCAATCGGCTAAATAAGTCAAAACAAAAACTACTACAATTATACTAAAACAAGGGTGACGTTCTTAAAGCAACTTCTTTTTTTCCTGGTTGTTCTAAACCACCATGGTTCCTATAATATTATTAAGCTGTAGATAATGAAATCATATTTTCTCAAACATTTATGGTTCAGTTATATCTCTTTATGTTTTCCGATGCATACAAAAATTTATGAAAAAAAAACAGGTCCAAGTAATATATCTTAAGCGATACGACGACCTCGTGATTATTTATCAAATTTGGAAATTTCGACATAACTAAATATATATTGCGTAGTTCATTTTCATTCAGTCTTGGCTAAATGCCTAAAACATTAACTAATTTTTATAAAGAATAGTGCTACATTTAATTTATAACGCATAAAGTTTAATATATTTCAATATTATTAATTTTAACATGGAGTATAAGTAAGTGTCGAGATAACTCACGCAGACGCTTAGTTGTTGAAGATTAGATGCGCTTCTCAGCAGGCGAAGAAGAACTGAAGTCTCTTTGACATTGGTAAGTTTGGTTTGGATCATCAGATGATGGAGATGAACTAATGGAACAGGAAACTCCTCTGATACTTCCCGGTGAGTAATAAGCTAGAGTGCATAAAAAAAGGATTGTCATGAATTGGGGACAAGAATATATAGTTCATTGGACACTAACAAACCATCCCAAAGAATGAAGTGATCTTAGCTCTTACCTTCAAAGCACCGCGACCAAGAGTAAGGAATTTGAGTTGGGGCATACCAGCCAAAAGTCCTTCCAAGTACTTTTCAGTTTTATGATTTTCAAAGTGACCTTTCGCGTCAAGCATAAATATTTGTATACCAGGGGTATTTTTAAGACTAACATTAACAAGGCCATAATTTGTTACGATTCTTAAGTCTCGCAGATTTGGAGCTTCGATATGGAGGTAATAGCCGGGGTAGTGACCATCGTAATCTAACCTCTCAAGCAAAGGGGAGCCGGAAATCAGACTCTCAAGCACATCCCGGCGGACAATAACATCCTTGAGATAAAGGTACATCAAATTTTTGAAACCCTTAAATGTTGACGGAGGTTTAAACACACAGCTGTTTAATCTCAAACATCTCAGGTTTTGGAATGAAAACATGGGAGATGGCATCCGGAACGACGTTCTATGAGGCATCTTTAATGTGAGCACTTGCAGACGGTGTCTAAATAAGTAAAGAATCCATCTTTCTATCTCAACGTCTGGGATTCTGTGCCTAAAGGACAGTTCAAACTTGCGGATCGACCCACTATGAAGCAACAGGACATGATCCACAACTCTCACAAGTTTAGTTGTCATTTCAGGTTGTCCAAGTGGGAAAGACCGATCATCAAACACCAAGTTCGGTAACATTACGTACTTGTACCTCCACTTTCTCGACAATATACTCGTCTTCGTCGCGTCCTTGATCGGCAGACACGATAATATTTGGTCCATAACATTTCCCGGTAAGTCGCTGATTCTATCTAACTCCATGCTGCCATTGGAGCTGTGTGATGTTCTTGATTTCTGTAATCAAACAACACATGTTAACTAATGAAAGAAATAAGGTGTATGAATCTCAAGAAAAATGTCCGAAAATTCCGATTTGGGTATCTATGTATAATGTTTTTTTATTTATAATAGTAGCCCATCAATGTATGCAGAACTAAGCACTGATATGATTTGAACTTTGCTACTCGAATGTATAAGCCGAAACTAAGGAATGTCATGCATGTCTAAATATCGGATTTGACACCATTCATTTAAACACATACAATGAAACTTAATATTATACCTTGTGCCGTGGTGATGACATTATAGCAAAGTATGTAGCCGAGTTCGACCGCTGAAAGAGATACCCAATTTATAATAACGTCAAAGCTAAAACACAAAGTTTGAACAGGACTCAGTCAATACATTCTCTATTCAGGCGAACAAATTGTGAATTGGAATAGATATTAAATAATATCAACATGGCAATTTTCTTCGCCGGTAATATTCTGAGTACTGAGCGTATTTCTAGGGTTTTGGGGGACCGAAACCGATGAAATAGAGATTTGAGTAAGTCATTGATTGATTAGAGAGTGAAAGGGGAAATTCGTGGGTGTATAGGGTTGAAGAATGCAGTGGAACTCTATTGCGACACGAGTATCGGAGTTCTAGCTTTCAAAATTGCTAAAGTAATACCTGCTATGCCTTGGCGACCTGAAACGACGATGATGGAGGATCACTACTTCGCTAGAGACCCTAGAGACACCGCAGCCAAATATTTTATAGGGACCCTATTTTATATTGGGAAGAGAAATTTGATTTATTAGACATAAAAAATGCATGTTTCAAAAAACAAAACATAAATATACACCTAATTATACTTGGGTAACTAGGCTTGATATATAGAAACATTCAAAAATAAACTTTTGACCAAAATGGACTTTTACTCAAGACAATGTTACTTGGCGTATTATTGTCCATTTTTTTTTCTCGAAAAGATCTGCATATACAAACTAAGAACTAGAACTTTGACAAACTTCATGAGGGAGTTCGTGAGTTGCCAAGTTCTCATACACCGATCTTCTCTCAGTCCATTTACACAAATTATGAGCTAGAGTGTTTACATTTTTTGAAATCCAAACAACATTACAAAAACCAAAGCAGTAAATTAAAATCTTTAGATCCTCGATCAGACTCGATAGTCTCCGGTCTGTCTTAGCCACCGGTTGAGTGCACGCCTGCACCAGCAGAGCCGTATCGGAAAGAAAGTAGTTGTCCTTCCATCCACGCTCGAAAGCCCAAGTGCCGGCCCGATGAAGAGCCAATGCTTCCGCTTCAAGAGCTGATTCCGCTTGGAAAGCCAAAGTGATATATAGCTCCCAGGACTGAACTGTTGATGCGGTTTTTTGCATCACATTTGCAACACTCGCACCGCGGTGAGGTCCGGGCACGTGTGTCGTAAGGTGGATCGACGGTCGACTCTTTCTTTGGTTTCGAAGGAGGTATCATCTCCTAGGATTCCTTCGGAACGGTCAACTGCGAGGGCGTGGTGGATTCCTTAGCCAAACGAGTGTTCACGGCGATCAAGTAATGGGTTACTCGATTGTGGACGTGTTTCTCGAGAGACTTTGTAATGGATTTTCCTTCTCCGATGGTAAATCTTCTAAGGATCTTCGAAGATGGTCTCCATGATCGGTTCCTAGGCCGAATGAGTGTGCATGGTCTCCGAATAATGAATTATTCGGTGGAAATAGTGTTTCTCGAGGGGCCTTGAGATGGAACTGTCTTCTTTGGCGATGGATTTTCCGAGAGTCTTCGGGGGCGGTTTCCGGGATCGGGTTCTAGGCTAAATGAGTATACGCAGCCACTAAGTAATTGATTACTTCGGTGAAAATCGTGTTTTTCAAGAGGCCTCGGAATGAGATCGTCTTCTTCGGTGGTAGTTCTCCGACGGTGATGGCCGGCACTTCCTTTCCTATGTCAAAGATGTTAGACAAGAGGAAATATAGATGTATCTCTCTAGAGGAAAAACAAGGGAATAGATGTCCACAAGCTAGAACTTTATATACATCAGTTAGTGCTATAACATTTACAAACCCATCTTAAGCCCAAGTCCCTTCGAAAATAGGCTTGGTTGAGGCGGTCTCACCGAAACTCCCGACCAAATCCGAACAAGCCCTCTCGTCGGTGTCGGTCCTTAGATCGAGCCCGAGCTCCTCCTCGACATCGTCCGAGGCCGCAATGAGAGCATAAAAATTAGGCACAGGTGGAGATCAATGACAAACACAACAACAACAAAGTTCTCGCTTTTCATCAAATCCAACCAACGCGTCATGAAACTTGATTCATAATTTGAGACATCATTCGTCGTCATCATCTTCTCAAACATCATCTTCCGAGCTTGTGAAATATTTGGACACTGAATTTTACACACAGAATCCAGACGAAGAGGATATTCTAGAATGGTGGAAAAACAAACAATGGTGTTTTCTGACACTGTCCTTAATTACCCAAGACATTCTTGCCTCTCCGTTATCAAATGTTGCGTCAGATCAAGCATTTAGTGCAAGCAACCGTGCTCTCGACGACAGAAGATCAACAATGAATCCGGATATTCTAGAAGGCCTAATGGGTTTTAAAGGATTGGGAGGATGCACGAAGGCAAAAACAAAACAGTGATGAAGACTCGATTGCGACGTACTTTACAATATTAAAGAATGAAGCTTCTGCTTCCTTAAGTAGTCACATGTAATTTTTTATTTATTCAAATCGTACTCTTTTCCTTCACTAAGTTTTTATCTTGATTCCCCGGGGTTTTACTTAGAAAGGTTTTTAATGAAGGTAGTTAAGTATCGTAATTCTTTTTATATTTATTAAATAAACTTTTTTTTGGGGAATTTTTTTTTTGGGCCGACACGTGCTCCTTCATTATTGGGTCGGGTTGGACCTAGGCCCGGGCCTGCTAAGTGCCTCATTTTTTTGGGCCGGGCCGGCCCGACCCAATTGAAAGCTTTAACGTGGAGCAAGGAATCCGGAGATGATAACAAGAAAGATGGCTTCAGAGATTGATATCGTGAAATGCGCTAGAAGCCACACAGCAGCGGATATCGATTAGATTGTGGCAATTGATCGCTCCTGGATTCGAGCATTAGGGACCAAGTCGTTGATGTGCTTGAGGTTGCCTTGAGATGCACGGAACACGATCCCAAAAAAGACCGACCATGAGAGAGGTTGTTAATCAACTCTCGGATTCCCATACTCACCAAGCCCAAGGTCAAAAGAAAAGCAGCTTAAGTTCCTTATAGGGCCCGGGATTTGATCTCGAATCGGGAGCTTTTTCAATCTTTCACCGAGCTTAATTTCCCTTCTTTTGAAAAAGACTAAACTTTTGGTGATTGATTATTGGCCGTGTTTTTCATTAACTTAGGAGCAAAACCATAAACCTAGTTACATAAATAAAACTCTAATTAATCATCTAAATTTGAAATAATAAGAAAGAAGAATTTAATTGCACATCAAACTCTAATTTTCGTAATTAAAAATCCCCAGTTTCCTTAATATACAAGAATCAGTTTCTGAGCTCTCTTTTTTCACTTTTATACTTTGTAACTAATCTAATATGATACACGTTGTACAATAAGTGGTGAGGTATGTACTAGCTAATTTCGATGCAATCATAATGATGAACCTCGTGTCCGTTGAATACTTGAGGTTCAAGTATCAATTCTCAGGTTCCAATATTCAGAAAACAGAAGGAAAAAAAAACACTTCAAAATCTTAACTTGAAGCAGAAGTTAAGACTGATAGAAATTTATAAACATCACTTGGTACTATTTAACACATAACAGAAGGAAAAAAAAAAGACACTTCAAAATCTTAGCTTGCGTCAGAAGTTAGACTGATAGAAGTTTATATACATCAGTTAGTGTTATAACATTTACAATCCCATCTTAAGCCCATGTCCCTTCGAAGAGAGGCTTGGTTGAGGCGGTCTCACCAAAACTCCGGACCAAATCCGAACAAGCCCTCTCGTCGGTCCTCAGATCGAGCCCGAGCTCTTCCTCGACATCGTCCGAGGCCGCAATGAGCAGAAACTCACACCCCTCGTAGTTCAGAAAGTCGGGCGGGTCGGCGGGCCCGTACTGCCTCGGCCCAAACCGGCCCTGGAGATGGGCCGGGAACGAGGCCCTTTTTTTGCTCTGCAGCCCCTGGAAGCGGTTCCCGGCCCTGTCGGGATTCTTGATTCGGATGAGGAACGAGGCCTCGCGCTCGATTTGGAGGGCCTCTTGGGGCTCGCCTATGTTCTGCGGGGAAGGGAATTCGAGCTTGTACACCAAGTGGGTGTGCATTCTCTTCTCCGGGCTGTGCCTCAAGATCCGATATATTCCTTCCCCCGCGGCTCGAGCGCCCGGGACGTGTCTGTGGCCTCGTGTTTTCGTTTCGTACTCCTCTGCATGTCATCACAGCCGATTCCAATTATATTATAAGAAAGTTGGGGCATATAAATCTATAAATGAATGTTTGATTCTGCTGTTACCAGGGTTTTTTTTTTTTTAAGCTGATTCGGATGACTTCCAAAAACTTCCGCATATATGGACTGTCTAAAGTGAAATGGTAAACAAACCCTAATTCTAAGAATTTGTAAATAAGGAAAAATACCCAACTCAATTTTCTGAGTTTTAAATTAAAATAATGATAATACTTGGATATTGTTCTAAGTTCTAACTCAGCTGGCAAAAAGTAATGGCTATGTAAGCAAGTTTATTGGAGTATTGTAAGGCTAAAATTAATAAAATGTTATTAAGAATACAGGGAAAAATAGTTGTGATTGTAAAAAGCAAAGTGGCTAAGATCTATTCAATTTTTATAGAGAATAGTAACACATTTCTGCTTCTTTTTTTTTTCTTTCTATTTTTATAATGACTCTTCCAAAATGCTTGTGATTTTACAGTAATAATAAGGCAACGTAATTCTCTAAAAACCATGGAAACAAAAAACGCATAAAATTAATTAAATAAGAAAAAGATTAGAGAAAGAAAGTACCTGGTTTTAGAGCAGTCTTGATATCCTCTAATTCAGTGGTCACAAGCTCTACAAAGCCCCAGAACGGAAGGCTTTTCTTTGTTGGATCAGGAAGGCTTTTCTTACCCATCACAATCAACCTCAACAGAGCTTGTTTCTCAATGATCACTCCCTATTTATATGACCATGAATATATTTAAGTTGAAAAAAAAAACACGTATTTCAAACAATAATAAAATAAAATTAAGAAAAAAATGGGTCGAATTAAAAGGAGAAAAATATACCTGGCTTCCATGGCCACCTTTAGTTGAAGATGAAGAGCCATGATCAGAGTCTTTACCTTCTTTACCAGAATCCGAGTCTTGTTTCTCTTCTACAGACCTTTCACCGGACTCAGGCCTCAGAACAATGTAAAGCCTTTGCACATCATCAGGGCTGTGAGCTTCTTCTCTCTCTACTTTTGGCCTGTAGAAGAAAAATATTTCTCCTCTTTCCTACACCAATACATTATTCATGTCATTTTGATGTACATGTTGTCATATTGATGGGATTCAAAGTTACCTGAATTTCCACTTGGGGTTCAGGTCTCGTCTTCACTTCTTGGCCTTGTCCCATTCCTATTGTTCTTTATCTTTTTCCCCTTTAGACTTGGCACACAATTTTGAGCGGCGTTAAGTTTCTAATTTTCTTAAATTTTTGTATTTACCGTGAAATTGGACATGTTCAGGCGTTGTGGGATTAGAAACCGCCTATATGACACGTGGCTCATGAGCACGACATGTATCTCGTTCACATGAACGACACGTGTTCTCTCCCGGGCATGACAAGTTTTGCTCCCAATCTCAATTTTCCAAAGCCAAAATATGTTCCCTGGAGTTTAATTAAAACCAACGGTACGACTGTATGTGGTTTGTAGTTTTTGAGAGAGAATAATGATTTTTGGGAAAATAACACATTTATACCATGTGTTTTAGTGAAATGTCGAGTTTAACCCTCGGTTTTCAAAAATGTCGAGTTCATACCCTCTGTTTAACTCAAATGACGAAATTATACCCTCTGTTTAACTAAAATGACGAAATTATACTCTGAAATAGACAACAGTGTCACGAATATTCTTTTTATTGACTTTTCATTGACGTTGACTATAATATTTATATATAAAGACCAATTATCTTTATTCATTCGCGCCATATATGCAATTTATTTAAAAACTAAAAAAATAAACAACAATCTCTTAATCGTGAAGAACACAGAAAGAGGCAAAGAGGTAAACATCGATAGTTGATAGTCATCAAAAGCGCATATTCGAACAGAGAATCCAGGATTTAGAGTTACAATTCGAACACGGAATGAAGTCATTTCTTAGGAGGTATGAGTTTTATTATTTAATTTCAATTTAAGGCTATTTTTATTTCAAAATTGAGAATTTGGAAGTTAGGGCACTGATTTAGATTTGATTTGGTTTTTCTTATATAAGAGTTAATATCAATGAAAGGGAGATTTGTGACGCTGTTCTTCATTTCAGGGTATAATTTCGTCATTTTAGTTAAACAGAGGGTAAAATTTCGTCATTTTAGTTAAACAGAGGGTATGAACTCGACATTTTTGAAAACCAAGGGTTAAACTCGACATTTCACTTAAACACATGGTATAAATGTGTTATTTTCCCATGATTTTTTAAAGAAAATTTCGAAATGTTTTTTAATTCGTATTTGAACGCGAAAGTTGGATGTGTTTTGAAGATTTAGTAGAAATCATATATTTTGAGTTGGTTTCAAATTCTTGAAATACGATGGAATTAAGGGAAAAAAGAATGATTTTTTTTTAATTAGTTGTACATATATAACCCAGAGAAAGATTATATTCTAGATACACGCACAAAGCTACATACAAAAAGTTTGATTAAGACAAATATTATATTCTCAAGAGTCTTGAGAATGACACACTGAACTAAGCTTTTATACGAACTACATGTTAAAAAAATGGGAAATGCTTTACATCACTACTCACTGCTTTGAACTACCCACTCAAGTGTTGACACGTGGACAAATCTGTCCACGTGTCAACACTTGAGTGGGTAGTTCAAAGCAGTGAGTAGTGTCAAATAGCATTGCTCTAAAAAAATACTAGAATAAATAAATAAAAGCCTAAGCTATGTAAAAGGCAAAGAGAAATTAGGGTGTCTTTGAACTCTAACCTTGATGCGTAGCTCTTGAAGATTAGGGGCACAATTTAGTAGGCAAAGAAGATACAAAGTGTCTTTGAACTCGCTAGAGTTCACTCTGATTGACACATGATGAAGTTTGGCTAGTGAAAATGGAGTGTCTCTCTAGGTACGTGGCCAATAACACTGCGAAATATATCTTAGACAAAGACTTTAAATTTTCGAAACCCCGAATGTTGAAGGAAGTAAAAGCGAACAGTTGCGAAAAATATCTTTTGACAATTGGGCTAGAATGAAGAAAAAGAGCACGAACAATGAGGCTCACGAGCTTATTGGTCTTTTCTATCTCATCGTCAGGTTGTTTAAACGCCGACGAAAGTGGGAACAGAGAATTATCAAATACCAGGCTCGGCCGTGTTGCATACTTATACCGCCACTTTGTCGACAATACACAGCGTCCTTGATCCATAAATTCGATAATATTACATACAAGCCTGAAATTCTCATAATACCTCGTCAGCTCGACGCCGCACATCATCGTCGAAAGATCTTTAGTTCGTCACCTCGGCGACCGATTAGGCTCCACATCTCTAACAAAATCAATGTTTAGAAATGAAAGAAAATATGGATTTCAAACTGATAACTTTGCTATATGACATAATTTAGTAGTAAAAATTACCATGAATTCTGGGTGAAAACTGAGTTGCAAGGTTTTTAAATTTGAAAGAATTATTAGCTTACAAAATGATTTATCCTTATATTTCATTTTACAAAATTTAGAAAAAATTGTTAACGTGGGTAATTTACAAAATAAGAATTAAAGGAAGAAATATAATAGCTTTAAAAAGTTACGAAACTATATATTTAATTTTAAAAAAATTCAGATTTGTCCTTAATAAAAATTTAAGATAGAAGAAAACTTAATCAAAACCTCACGTCAAAGTCTAAAAGGTTCAGTAGTAAACGTTGAAATTACAAAATAACCACAGTTTCAAGATTTGAACTTCGATAACCAATTTTAATGATACGACGATTAATTAAAATTTGGCATTCCAATTTTCTCTCTTTTTTCAAGTCGGTTGATAGATATAATTACTAGGATCAATCAAAGACTTTCCTTCTAAAGTTTTAGCACCATATACTTTTAATTAATTCGTTTAACCACTCAAGCAAGTGTAAAAATTTTAAAATCCATTCATAAGTTCTAAAAAAAAAAAAAAAAAAAACACCCTATTCACTAACTTTGGACTTGGAGACATCAAATTCATCATTTTTGTATGCACTTTTTAATATGTTTGCACACAGTCACTCTTTACACTTTCCACAGCTCTAGTCCCTGTACTACCTCTTTCCTGCGATCATCATGTTGTTCAACATCAGCTCGGACAGGAAGCGGTGGAGGAGCGCACGGAGAAAAGAATCTCGGTGGTGGCAGAGAAACAGAGAGAAGAGAACAGAGGGGAGGGAAATTGAAAATGGAAAAACGAGAAAAACATAAAAATTAAGAGTACTACCGGCCTTGCACGTAAGCCTAACCAATACAATCGCCGAAAAAAAAATTATTTTATTTAGTAAAAAGCATCAGTTTTACTATTATTAGTGTCCAATTCCAACTTTTACTAATCTGGCTAAAACAAAAGTTGTTAACTGAAATGTAAGAAACTTGATCAACCAACGATTCTTCTTGACCTAAATGGAAAACCAACGATTCTCTCGTAACTTTCACGAGATGCTGATATTTACTTTTGGCGAAGCACGGCCGAAAGACAACAACTGCTTCATTACTTTCACTGTTACTTGATCCATAGTGATACTTTCCCGATTCGCACGGTCGTAAGTTGAAAGATCAATTGTCATTGTCTCAAGAGCTGGCGTAGTTAGTAGCATGAAACTGATGAAATTCATTCCAGCTTTTGATCCCTCGAAATCATTTATTTTGAGGTATCGAAGACAGGAAAATGGACCATTCATACAATGATCATATTCCCAACTATTGCTACTCGGTTCCCAACAGCCCATGCTCTACAAAAATTAGGAGAGTCTTTTTAGATACTGATTTGTTACGAAATATTAATTAGCCTTGAAGATAGCTCAAACCTGGATGTGTAGCTCTTGAAGATTAGGGGCGCAATTCAGAAGTCTAACAAAAAGCAAAGTCTCTTTGAACATGGTGAAGTTAACTCCGATTGACACATGATGTAATTTGACAAGTGAAACTTCTATGCCTCTTGGTACGTCACCAATAGACATACACTGCAACAGCATAAAAAAGGTTCAACATTAGTACCTTAAGAAAAATAAAGCGAAAATTTATCATTTACAAGTCGCGGACCAGAGTCTGGAATAGATCTGCGTACCGGCTTAAAAAAAAAAAAGATTGAAGTGCACTGAGCTCTTACATGTAAATAACGACGTCCAATATCAAGCCTTTGAATTCGGGGCATTCCAGAAAGGAGATTTTTAAAATAAACATCTTCGGCCTCTACATCCTCGTCATAGGTTTCAATTGAAAATACAGTCAAACGGGTGGTATTTCCGAGACTAAGATGGATAAAGCACCCTGTGATGGTTAAGTGCTGAATATTTGGAGCGTTGACGCAAAGCCGGTGTATATCTTTGCAGTACGATACAGTAAGTCTCTCAAGCACGGGCGAGCTAGAAATCAAACGCTCAAGGGCTGCTTCACAAACAACTACCGAATAGAGACCAAGACTCTTCAAATTCTTGAAACCCCCGAATGTTGACGGAGGTAGCAGCGAACATCGGCCTAAATCCAAATCGGTCAAACTTTGACAAGAAAACAGGGAAGATGACACTCCGAAGGGTGTATCCACATATTTAGTACTGGAAAACACAAACACTTTGAGATGGCGTCTTGATAGAAAAAGAATCCATTTTTCAATCTCATGAATCGGGAGCTTACGACCCACATGTAGCTCAAACTTGTGAATTGGGCCAGAATTAACCAAGAGAACGTGATTGATAATGCTCAAAAACTTATTGGTTTTATTTGGTCGTTCACGCAGCAACGAGTCATCGAACACCAGGCTCGACCGTGTTGCATACTTGTACCGCCACTTTGTCGACAATACACTCGTCTTCACGGCGTCCTTGATCCATAAATTCGATAATATTTGATCCATCACATTTCCAGGTAAATCGCTGATTCTATCCAACTCTGTGTTGGAACTAGAGCTGGGTGCTATTCTCGACTTCTATCATCAAACAAAACAAGTTAGGGAAAAAAAAATCATACAATAAAAGGTGGTTCCTAGCATAGCCTAGTTGATAATTTCACACCACCTCCAAAGTAGAGGTCGTGAGTTCAATCCCCACTCGCATCAAAGTTGTCTTCAAAAAAAAGAAAAAAAAAATAGCCTACAATAAAAGTCAATAAAAAGGGACCTACACTTTGATTTGGGTATCAGTGTTTAGCATTGGATTCGGTAGTTCCTTTATGTGTAGTATAAAACCATCAAACTTGGCTGATTCCATGTTTAATGTGGTTTGGACTTTGTTTTTCCGAG